>NW_022990652.1:2146754-2259254 GCF_902827175.1 Gymnodraco acuticeps | reverse complement strand
TTACCTTTTTTTTAACTACAGTTAGATATCAGAGACACTGGCTGGAAAATAAAAACAACTTGTTTTCGGAAAAGGTTTAAAAAAAATCTGTGTATCAAATGTACTTTGTGTTATAGTCTTGAGACAAAGCATCTGTCGGAGGAAAACATGAGGGGTTTTTTTTTTGTTAAAAAAGTGAGGAAGTTTGCAATCTTACCCATGTGTCAGTACTATTATTCTCATGAGCAGCATGTATACACAAAATATAATTATATAACCAATGTTGGGCTAGACTAGGCAAAGACAATTAACTTTTTCAAGTAGATGAAAATGCAAATATAAAATAAGTAATTACTTCATTAACACAACAAAAGCTTAGACAGCCAATTATTATTTCTTAAACAAAATGTTCAAACTTTGACATCAACAGCCTTGTTTCACTTTTAAACCCTTCCTTTATTGCCCACCCTTACAATTTGAAAGTTATGCTGAGAAACTAATCTACCGCCGCCTTTTTAATTTACACTTTGTAATGTCACCGCGCCTCATTAACTTCTTGAGCTTTTTTCAAGACAAAAACACCCATCCAATCTTCCTTTGGGGCCCTACAATATTTCACTGAGTTTAGGCTTCTCCCTTGCAGCGGTCCAAGGCTGTGTAAGGTGACATTGTTGGGCCACCTTGATTAGAAACTGTGCCTGTGGAAAGGTTTAGTCACTGCTGAGATATATTATAGCCAGGAATAATTTGACATTTTTCACACTTTGGAAGATTTGCCTAGAAACTGTGTGCTACTTTCGGCATACACTCAGGAATCGGCAGCCACAGCTTTTTCCAATTGTCCAGTTTACACAGCGTTAACTGAATAGCCGAATAGCCACAAATGCAGCATCAGCTTGAACTTGGTCAACTTTCCCTCGCTGATAAATATGGAAATGAGTGAACCTTGGCTCTTAGCAGTCAGTTATTAGTGGAGACTGTTCTTCGCTGGGTTTTTCCTTTGAGTTAGAATGCAACGTTACTGAAGGATGCGATATTGACACATGTTTAACTGCAGAATCATTTCTCTTATGTAAACATTTTCTGTTGTTGTTTTGCCTATGGTTATGTATTATTGTGGCGCACTCATGCACACTTTTTTATTTATTTATGATTGCTATTTACTATTACTATACTGCTAGTAATACGTGATTTATAAAATGTCCTCCTTTATTTGATCTCTGTAATCTTCAAAACACAAGGCTCGCCCTGAGCACATACTGTAGATTTATCTAAAACCTAATCTGGATATCACATTTTAAAACCTTCCAATTTCCTTCTTAGCCCAAAATATATGGCATATTTTCTAAGGGAAATTTAACAATTCCTTAGGGCTAAATCATTTTTAGAATCCTTATATACAGTAATGCTTTACCAAGCTATACGATGGCCCAATGTGTCCTTTTTTCAAAGATAAGATAAACTATGATGCATTTGATTTCAAATGGCATTAATAAACGGCACAGTGTCGATGTAACCATTGTATTAACTATTCACACCGTTAAGCACAGTTATCTCTAGACATCCCTCTCCAGAAACTTTGGGGCATGTAACAGCAAAAATTAAAAGAAGCACTTTAGTGTCAAGGCAGGATTGACTTATCTCACTTAATTTAAAAAGCTCAAGCTCCTGTGGTGCTTGGATCTTTTAAGAACATACCAATATGTAAATGTGTGACTTTCTTATGGCAGAAGACACTGCAGGCTCAGAGTCTCCCAGTCAGCAGTTCAGAAAATACCTTCTACCAATAGAGACTAATGGGATGACTTAATGATAACAATTCCAACAGCATGCTCAGTTAAGACTGTACTAACTGGTGGTGTAGACAAAAATCACAATGTTGGTGGGCGTGGAGAAAATCAGCTCACCAAGGCAGATCATATAGCAAGTTTCTGAAACATATAAGCCAAAGTAGGCCATACTGAATGCACCGAATGGGCAGAAATTAATAAAATTCTCTCCAAGCAGGCAAGGCACATTTCACTGAGAGAAACCTGTTTTCATATTTAATCTTTAAACCCAAACAGGACAGAAGAAATGTTTGCTAGCTAGCTGCTAACATTCCTAGCAACATATAGCCTATGTTCTAATCCCTGCCATCATATCAAGTTTTGTACCTAAAATGAGTTCTACTTTGATTAAGCATTGTGCTATGACACACTTAGACTCATGATGTAGAGCTGTTAGAACTTTTAATGGATACAAATGTATGCCAAAGAATCAGAGCTATCATGTCATTTATGTTATGCTAATAGCAGCTAATGTAGCTTTGAGTCGTAAGCAACAAGTCAGGATGAGGAGGTTTTTTTTTCATTTCCAAGGTTCTAGTCATCAACCAAAATCAACATTGTTGTGAGTGACATCCCCGGCCCTCTGGAGCCACAATATAAGCTTTATATGACTTTATTTACCAGAATGCCAGAATAACTGATATACTGTAGCCTATGTGTAAAATGTGCGGTCTTCCCATCTGAGAGATAGGTTTTAGCTGTCACATAGAAAACTAGAGAGTATCATTTACACAACCACTGTGTACTTTGTACCCTAAAAGTCCCATAAAAAGAATGTGGATTTTCTTCACACAATATTCACTTAATTACAGATACTGTAATTATACAAATACATCCCAACATTTTCATTTTGATGTGACACTATAGATGTTTTTAATGTGTAGGTCTGGTTCTTATCTTTTATGAGAACAAATATTTCAATTTCTTTTTTTGTGTTTTTAGAATCCTTATACTAAATCAAATAAATGTCTAGATGGCTGCTTTGTTATTGTTTGTTGACTTCATTCTGGTTCCACCCAACTCCTCCTAGCAACACAACTGAGTATTAAAAACTAAAAGTGGAGCCATAAACATATGGCACTGGTTTCCAAGTGCGACACCACTATTTTTCTTAGAAAAAGGCCACTTCACAGCGCTAAATCTAATCCAGCTAACATGTGGCCAGGAATGTGTTTTGGGGCCAAGCTACGTGTAATGACACACATGTGTGAAAGGGCAAATCTAACCATGAGGAGCTAAGCGAGCAAGCTTTAGGTGGCTTGACCTTTAAACTTCACCAAAGGCTGGTGTGAGGGAGCCCACTCTAATTAAGGGCTTCACTGCGAAAAACCGCTGTACCTTCTGTCATTTACAGAAATCACTCTCAAAATGAAAAAGTGTCCTTTTAAGCTTTTATTTACTCAAGGGAAGTTGTATGACACACAGGTGCTGTTTACATGAGAACGCAAATGGTTGTATCCGCTACTTTTCTCTTTCGTATAGCCCGTTCGTTCAGACGAGGCCGTAACGGAAACACGGAAAAGGACCCGCAAACGATAACGGGTCCCAAGGTCGATAGATCTGCAAACAGAACGCTCTGGGGGGGGCCAAACGGCTCATACGATAATGTCCTGATAACGATGAAGCCATAGCCCCACCTCTCCCCAACTCTGCTGCTCACTGCCACATGGTCATGGTAGACTGCTACTGCTACTGACCATGCTACAGATGTTAGTGCAAAATCTACAGCTCGACCATGCTACAGATGTTAGTGCAAAATCTACAGCTCCTCTACCACAACCCTCAGCAACAAGTGGACATGGAGAATTACATGAACTACATGCTGCGAAATCCACCGCGGGGCATAAACAGAAGGGCAACCATGGCAACCATGCTCGGGGGTCTTCTTTGCTGCTTTTGGTGTATTTTGTGGCAGAAGTACAGCGCCACTTTCAGGTCTGGCATATATACTACAGCGTCTCCAACGCTTTTGAGCGGTCTCGTGTGAACGGAAGACTTTTTTGATATCGTATTCGGTTTGTTTGCGTTTGGGTGTAAATGGGGTCACAGTCTCTTTCTAAGAACTTCACCACTTAACACTCACAATGAAACACAATGAAAGAACCCGTTTCTTCTGTTGGCCATTACACCGCTTAAGTGGGTCAGTTAACATTCACAAACTTTGCTAACAGCGGAATTCATTTTTCACTTTAAATCAGTATATCGAAGTATATCGAAAGTCCCACTGGGACAGTTTAAACTAAAGCATATCTGCATTAGTGATAGATAGGTGAATTATTATATGGAATACTTGGATATTGTAGCTGATGGCTCACGTGACATGTGGAACAATGCAGGAATAAAAAGAATAATGATATTGTCGGTAGAGTTCTGCACTATTGGATACATAGCTGTACAAATCAAAACAACAAGACAGGATTCAAACATGACTGAACTAATGGCGCATTTCCACTACAGCGCGGAGCTTGCTTTAAGCGTACCGAGCCGGGCAGGGCCCGTTTCTGGTTGCGTTTCCACTTAGCGTAGTACCGGCTAGCGGGTACTATTTCACAGTTTTTCTGGCCCCATAAAATCGAGGTTCTTTCCGGGCCAACAACCAGGCTGAGTCCGGCTGAGTATGCTAAACTAGAGAGAGAATCGCTGGCAAGGGGGCTACTACAACTACAACAAGATGAACATATTTGACCGTGATTTAATTGTAATACACATTTCAAAATGATGCCGAAGTAACAACATACTGATACCGGTTAGTAAAAACCATGAATTAATGCTTTGACAAGTCTGCAGACAGACGGCAGGCAAAAAACCTTTTAAAATGCGTGTTGTCTAAATGGAGATCGGCTAAGCTAACGCAGTATAGGCTATGCTCCGACCGTCCACACTCACAACAACGGCATATACAGACATAAATAAAGCAGCGACTGTATTCGCCATGACACAGGCAGTCTGTGGTTTGTACTTGTTTAACTTTTGTCTAGTTTCTGAACAGATATGAAGAGCTGTGAGCTCTGAGTGCTAAGAGCTAACGGCTGATGTTGTTTTTCTGGGGTTCTCATTGAAGATGACGTCACGGCTCCGCCTACACTGCGTTACTATAGATACTACCCCAGTTCCTAAACTGTAATGGAAATGCGCCATAAAGTGAGCCAGTCCTAACAAGGCCTAACGAGGCCTAGCCATACCGAGCGAGGCCGAGCGAGGCCGTGTAGTGGAAATGCGCCATAAGTTAGTTGTTACATTGTGGTAGCCTAAAAAAGTGATTTGCCCTGTTTGCTGCTGGAGAACACTGCCCCTAGAGGGCTTGAAGACTACCTGTTGCGTAATCCTCCTGCTTAGAGTAAGTGACGCCAGGTGTGCTCAGGTCTATCCAGGTAGAGACTGATTACTTTAGAGATAAGAACTACTGCAAATACATCTCTGTTCAATCAAATGTAGGTGGATGTGAGGACAATCCAACCATAAAGGTTAGCTCTAAGAGAAAAAATTATATTGTGATACGATCCATTGAAAACGTTCATCTGCTTGTGTTTAACGTGTCACAGATCAACAATCAACTCTCGATTTGGGAGTATACTTCATCAACAAACAATTCCGGTATAATCCATCATCTTATCTGCCTCTGTGCTTTCTGATCCAGCAAGGGAAGGAAAGAGGCTCTGATTCTGGCATTTTGGATGCCACAGATAATAATCCAACCAACCTGTTGACATATTTACCTTCGTTCTACCAAATAGTTGATGGAACAATAGGTAAATATAAAGAGTCAATGTGATTAACATTTTCTAACCTTTTGTGTGTGACCTTCAGATGAAATCATCGATGTGGAGTAACGAATCAGGTGACATATTTTTTTTAGTTCTCCCGAAATGACACATTTCCAATTGAAAAGTAATGTTCTGCCATCTGCTCACGACGGGAACAGTTGCCTCTGGCTTTATGAGTCCTGCTGAACTCTGATGACTCCGCAAGTGTAATTAGTAGTAGGAGTGAAAAACTCAGCTTGTCACGTAGATATTTCAGTCAGTTCAACAGGGTTATTTTCTGGCATAGAAAGAATGTTTCACTAAGAGTTACATGATGAAGGTCAATAAGTCTGGGATTAATTTGCACTGCAAAAATCAATCATTGTCAGATCAGGAGTCAATAATTTGTTTGCCTCTGCTTTATGTTTTAACAGCCAGTAAAGAAAAGTTCTGATTCTCTGAAAATAAAATAAAAAAACATCTTGTAAACTTGTTTTTTTCCTTGAATTGTGTTATGAAGTGATAATGGAGAGTGCTTCGGGGTTCAGTTTGTTCCCATTACGACACAATGACATGATGACACTCAAGGTCACCCTGTTCTTATGTGTATGAGGTTCTCTGTGTGAAAATATAAAAGCTAGACAGTCGTACGAACCATGAAAAGATGGAAGAGAGTATGCAAATATGGAGAAGTGGAGGATTTTACAGTATATTTTAGTTACAGTGACAAGGTGAGAGAAGGGGAGACAGAAAGAAGATGATTCAACTATTTCATAATGGTCCCATTCTTTCACCTGATATGAGACCATCAAACCAGAATTCCTCAGAAATAGAAATATTCATCAGGCGATGAAGGAGATCTGGACATAGTGACAAAGGGATAGAGGATAAGAGACCAACATTATAAAAGAGACACAAAAAGAAGGGACGAATGTGGTGTGAAAAATATGTTGTTTACCGAACAAAGTGGGAGTAGTATTAGGTTAAAGAGAGTTTTTAAGAGCACTTGTGGGAGTTTAACACAGTGGGAGTTATACTCTGCAATACAAAAGCATGATTACTCTCATCTGTTCAACATAGCCTTCCAACAATAACTCACTCTCCCCCCATTGCAATGTTACACTTCCATTTCTGCCCCCTGTTTTATGTTTTATGTTTTGTCCTTATATGTTTCTTTGTAAAGTGACCTTGAGGTTATGAAAGGCGCTATATCAATTCAAATTATTATTATTATTATTATTATTCTCTTTACCCTGCCCTGTTCTCTTTGTCTATAATTCAAAGGATTAGGTTTTACCATCAAGTATATACAGGCCAACTACAGGCCTGTCTCTCTCCTCCCGTTCCTGTCTAAATCACTTGAACGCGCTGTCTTTAAACAACTCTCCTGTTATCTCCATCAGAATAACCTTCTGGATCCGCACCAGTCTGGTTTCAAGGCAGGTCACTCCACAGAAACTGCTCTCATTGCTGTTACGGAGGAACTGCACACTGCCAAAACTGCATCCCTCTCCTCTGTCATCATCCTGTTGGACCTGTCTGCTGCATTCGACACGGTGAATCATCAGATCCTCCTTCGCACTCTCCAAAAACTTGGAGTTTCAGGCTCTGCACTTTCCCTTCTCACCTCATATCTGAAAGACCGTACCTACAGGGTGACTTGGAGAGGGTCTGAGTCCCACCCTTGTCAATTAACTACAGGGGTCCCTCAGGGCTCCGTTCTTGGTCCCCTCCTCTTCTCCCTGTACACAAACTCACTCGGATCAGTCATTAGCCCGCATGGTTTTTCTTACCACTGCTACGCTGACGACACCCAATTAATTCTGTCCTTTCCCCGCTCAGAGACCCAGGTCGTCGCACGCATCTCTGCTTGTCTAGCTGACATCTGTCAGTGGATGTCTGCTCATCACCTCAAGCTCAACCTTGACAAGACTGAGCTGCTCTTCCTTCCGGGAAAAGATTGTCCCACTCTTGACCTAACAATCAACATCGGCACCTCAGTTGTTTCCCCGACTCAGACTGCAAGGAATCTGGGTGTGATCCTATATAACAAACTGTCCTTCACTGCAAACATAGCTGCCACAACCCGTTGCTGCAGATACACGCTTTACAACATCAGGAAGATACGTCCCCAGCTGACACAGAAAGCGACGCAGGTTCTGGTCCAGGCTCTCGTCATCTCACGCCTAGACTACTGCAACTCCCTCCTGGCTGGTCTACCTGCAAGTGCCATCCGACCTCTGCAGCTCATCCAGAATGCAGCAGCTCGTCTGGTCTTCAACCTTCCTAGATTTTCCCACACCACTCCGCTCCTCCGCTCCCTTCACTGGCTTCCGGTAACTGCTAGAATCCACTTCAAGACACTGGTACTTGCTTACCATGCTGCGAATGGATCTGGCCCTTCGTACATCCAGGACATGGTTAAACTGTACACCCCAGCGCGTGCACTACGCTCTGCATCAGCCAAACGACTCGCTGCGCCCTCGCTGCGAGGGGGACCCAAGTTCCCATCGGCAAAAACACGTGGGTTTGCTATCCTGGCTCCAAGATGGTGGAATGAGCTCCCCATTGACATCAGGACAGCAGATAGCTTGCACATCTTCCGGCGCAGACTGAAAACTCATCTCTTTCGACTCCACTTCGAGCGATAGAACTATTAACAAAGCACTTATATACTAATAAAGGACTGGCTTATCTAAAGCACTTGAAATGTTTTGGCTCTATGAAACCTGATGTACTTATATGATTCTGTTTTCTTCAAGGTTGTGTCTTCCTGGTCGAATGTACTTATTGTAAGTCGCTTTGGATAAAAGCGTCAGCTAAATGCAATGTTATGTAATGTAAAAGTATATACTATATATTGCTTAAAATTGAAAGGAGGTGGCCCCCTTGATAAAACACATCACCACATCAATCAACAGTCACAATACCTCAATTCATTTCTTGATACTAATGCATAATTGCCAGAAGTTCCTATAGGGGCAACAGAATCAACAATCAAGACTGAACAAAAGCTCACAATGAAAACATTTGTAGAATCCAACACTCGATTTGCGAAACAAATGTTCACAACACATCCTGCAATATTTGAAGTACAGCCCAGAACTCTCCCTATTGAATTCAAAATTCCTCCATGTGTGTGTTCTCCTGCGCCTTCCAAGACACAGCTTCCTCTAAAATATCCAACAAATGTGCATATTGCGTTCAATGTGTTTTTTAGGTCTAAATGCACCCAACCTTCCCCCAACAGGGGAGTTAACCAAGATCAAAAGGGATCATCTGTTCCAATCCCATCAATCTGCTCTACATGATGATGAGCCAGTGTGAATATTTCTTAGAAAACAGGAAATGTCTGAAAATGGAAGCTGCATCCTCAATTATTTTTGTAGGAATAGACTGACACAAGGAACTCGAGGCTTCATGATTTACAATGCTCCTGTGAACTATTCCTTGTTGTACCAAAGATGCTGCAGTTAACACACAATCACAAGCCGGAACAGGGTCTTACTATCTTTTAACTTTCTTAAACCTTCGCCAAGTACACTACATTTGTCTTAACAGGATTAATCAAAAACTACTGACCAAACTTTATTGAAACTTGGTAAAAGGGAGAAGCATGGGCCAAGAATAAACACTTTACATTTTGAAGCTGATCCAAATCACAGCGCAAACACCCGAACAATGTTTTACTTTCAGTAACATCAAGTGATCGCATTGCTGTACTGGCGCCTTCATGTAATGTTGGTATAATCTGAAAGTTGGGGATCCAAGTGAGAAAATGTAACGCCCACTCAAGTTGGAAAAGCGACTCTGAAACAGCATCTGTGATGTCAACATTACAATTTGAAGCTAATGAACACAGCCAAGTCGATAACAAGCGATTTCCTTTCTCAGCCAACCATTTAAGACGTGGTCAAATACACAAAATGTACCTGTAAAAACAGAAGTACTTATATCATTTTACTGTACTTTAATAATTATGTCAACCACTGATCAAAATGTGTGTAATGTTGATTAAAACTCTAATAAATCTCTACTTAAAGTGATTTTCCAGTGTGATTAATATCCTTTATTCATTTCAAGTCTTATGTTCTATATTATATAAGCACCGACTGGTCTGTTACTTCTAGGCTGTGTGCAGTGTAGGCAGAGAGCAAACATCATATTCTCCTCTCCATTCCTCTTCATATGACAAAACACTAAAGCAAGTTCTTAAATAGTATGTCCACCTCCACATCTTCCTCCGCCTCCTCAATAGGGGCAGTTCCTGTTTATTCGACTCCATCTGGCTGCATGTGTCAGCAACTCTTTCTAATGTTCACTTGCTCTCCCCATTTCACTCTTCCTCTCTTCTGTCTTTTTTATTGATTAGCCTCTTTGGGTCCAAAAGAAAATCTTTCTCTTTATATTGTATTATGCCTCACACAATCTCTCCTTTCACTTGAGGCAGTGCCAGTGGTCTTTCCTTTATTCTTTCCTATTTTCCCCAAACAGTTTTAAGTACTCGGCTCACATCGAACAGCACATTTTACATAGTTCCTGTAATTGATGAATATACATTTTAAGGAATGAATAATCAATAGTAATTAAGGTAGATTCCATTACACTGCACACTTTAGGTTATGTAGCACTGTAATGCAAATGAGAAATGATTAGCCAATCAATACCCATCCTGTCCTGATTCCAGGCTTCAACAATGGGTTTTTAATAGGAGTCATTAGTTGCTTATGTTCTGCCTTTACATTATTGGGCCACACAAATGATACTAAACATATATTTCTAAAAACAGATTTTAAAAAACGCACAAGAAACCCAACATGAGAGTATTTTATACTTTATGTTTTTATATTCGATTAAGCCTATCAAATATTGATTTGACAGAAATAAAGGGTTCCCTTATTATTCATTCAGTCAGACTTCATGGAAGTATCTTTTTGCTTACCATGATAATAAAGCTGTGAAGATTGTCCTCATCAGAAAAGAATACTCAACGGCAAAATTAGCAACGCTATGAGGCTTTAAAGCTCATTGGCAATACAAATGTGTAATGAAGCTTAGCGCAAGTTCAACCAGGAAGACCATCTTGAGTCATTCATTCACATATTCCCAGCTTACTCTCCTCTCAATCAGTGATCGGGGGCGTCACTCCCAGCTAAACCTATCACTTCGCCTCTATTCCCACAAGCCTATCATCATTAGCATTGCTAAACCTTTAAATCTGCTCTCTCCCCTTCCTCACAGTTGTAATTTCATATGACTCAACACAGCCCTCCTCCACTCCTTCCACCTTCCTTTCTCCCAAATGTAGAGTCAAGCTTAAACCACTACTCTTCAGACCGACCTCCATCAATCCCTTTTAGCGTCCACCACCACCAGTGTCTAGACCCCAGGGGGGGATTCATCGGTTCTGTTTTTCCCCTCCGGAATAATATTCCAGCACAATGGGGTCTAAATCACCAAACACAATTACATGCATCTGTGTATTCCCGGCAATAAATATATATTGTTATATCAAAAGAAAACTTGTCTCTCCTGATTGAAATACATTTACCAATGTACTGGACAAATGGCAATTGTGAACTGATTAAAGGGATTGCCAAAGTTCATGAAGTCCATGACTTGGTATTATCCATCTGCAAATGTCATCTCTTTGGGGTGCTAGATGAAAAGTCAAGGGATCATTTATCCTCTGAGGAGCATGTCCATTCGTATCCACAGTGAATGTTGTTCTATCTGGTAGTAAACTGCAATATTCTCCGAACCTAAGTTCTTTTTCCAGTTTAGTTTTGGTCAAACCCTGAATCTGGCACATCAACATTCCCAGCCATCATTTGTAACAGAAGGCAGACAACATTTCTTTCGCCACTTAGTTTTCAAAACTTGTTCAAGCTGTCTGTTTCCAAGTTTGAAAAGTTATTCACGGAAAAGGACAACAGAACTGAATACATGACTTGAAATTATATCAAGCTGAAAACATATATTTAGTCTCCAGTGAATAACATTTTCGGCAAAAAGTTATATTCTGTGCTCTGCAGCCAAATGAGCTACTACCATCTACGAGACAGTTGGTGCTCAGCGGGAGACATAAGAGCAGAAGAAAGCCAAGAGCCTCTAAGACTCTCCTCTAAAGTTTTATATTAGCCACAAAAAATATGGTCTGGTTTAATAGAATTCTCGCAAACAACTTTAAAAATGTTGGTTCACATAGTGGCAGGCATTTCCTACTTTTTCACTGACTAATTGGATTGAGGAAAGCATTTTAATTTTTTTCTTGTATGTGGGTCACAGGGGAGGTAGAACTTTAAGGAGGATTTCAAAAAGCCACATCTCTCCTCTCAGTCACACCTTGCAAAATAAATAAACTGCAAATCATGAGTCGGAGAGAGAAAAATAAAATGCATGTGCACCAGCCCTTGGCCTATTTTTTGGCATCTTGCTGCTGTGAAAATATTCTAACATCACTAACAACAAGCCACCCTAATGGCTTCGAGAAATATGAAATAGGGCAACGGTTGTGTCAACGATACAAGGTAAAGCAGTATTAAGATGAATATTTAATGGTAAGAGAGACATACAATAAAAGTGCACTGAATTTTCGTTCCCTTTCAATGATTTTCCCCGTTTTTTTAGGCTTCTTAGAGTCTGGGAAGATAAATGATGTGTAACTCAAGCACATTCAAATACATTTTTCATCGTGACAGGATCAGCTTTTTCGTTAAATTATGAAAGCGTTCTCTGAAAAAGGATCCAGCGAAGACAGGAGTGCTTTGTTCAGACGGACAGTTTTGCTGCCTCTGCAGGAGTTGTCATTTTGCAGAAAGAGGTAAACTGAATCCTGGGGGAAGACGTTTTCAAAGGTTTGCATAATATGTGCATTCACACAGCGCGGTTAATACAAATCATATTTAAAATCAGAGATTGACTGTCATTACAAATTGCTTACACAACAAATGTGTTCTTCATTTGTCTTGAAGGCTATTCCTTACATATTTTATGTTACATTTGGTGGATTATCTCCGAAAATATGACAAGCTTATCCCTTCTAAATGCCTCTCAGGCTGCCCCCTCCCTTCAAACTATTCTGAATTAAGTACTTCAGACCCGAATTTACTCGGGTATTATTGTACAAAAGTATGGGGGTGTAATGTGTAGCCCCGGGAGTTGGAAGCTTGTGAGACACCAATGAAAACATTTCCTTACAAAGCAAACACAGGCAGTATTTGATCTGTTATCCTGACAGCACGGAGCAGAGAAAGACAAATAATCAAGTTTGCACTGTCTCAACGTGACTCAAGTTCCAAATCTGTGCAGGTAAGCTCGGTTTGCACAGGATGTGCCATCATTTCTGCTAAACAGACATACACTGTATTCATGAGGAAGTGAGGGGAGAACATCAAGAGGGAATTCAAGCTATAAAGAGAGCAAGAAGAGCCAGGAAGAGACAGACATTTGGTCGGATCAGTGTGACCGACATTCTGTTTGTTAAAGGGTATGCCGAGGTCTCAGTGGGTTAAATCTTTCAACAGGGAAGTAAAACTGCTTTTTAATTAAACTTTAAGGTCACAGAGCTAACCCCCCCTCAAGACAACTGTCTCCATTTCCTTTAGGTGGCCACATTTGCTTCTTCAAGACCCATTCCTGCTGCGTCACTTCTTTCCTTTCCCACCCTCTTCCACTCCCCCCCATATTTTACCTTACTTCTCTCCTCCAGTCCCAGGTTGGTCCATTGATCCTTAGAACCTTCATCCCCCTAACATGTTCATCATGTTGCTCCAGCCTCTACACCCCTACCCCCTCCTCCATATCACTCACTAATGCTACAGTATTTGTCCAATCTGTAATTTCACAAGGCCGTGGAAACAGTTGTGTTTTTGATGACATTATCAAGACAAATGCTGAGAAAATGTCTTAGCTAAAGTGACAGCTAGGAAACCTGTAACCAGATATTGATATTGCTTTCAAATTTCAAGTTGCAGTATGCACAACTTTAGCTTTCTATATGAAAAAACTAGGCTTTTGTTCCGCTTGTGCCCAGAAGGTTAAAAAAGAAACTTGTGGTAAGCTTTACCATCAATGTTCAATTATTTATATTAACTTCAACCACATTTCCTAACCCTAACCAAGCAACCATGACATTTCGCCATTGTATCCACACTGTTATGTCATCATGCAGATATTGATTCAGGCATTTCACATAAAACAGTATCCACATTTTTGCGGAAATTAGAAATACCGTTGTTCTAGTCCGTCCCATTCGGTTGGGTGATATTCATTCTCAACATATGAGATAATAGTCTACAGCTAAGCAGATCTCAATTTGAATAAGATCAAGGAAACAAAAGCAACTGATTGCAACTTGTGTCAATTCAGTTGCAAATCCCAAAATTGGACTAAACATACATTTTTCATGATTTTGTCCTAGGCTGTGAAAGCAGGATGTCATGTTGGTGATGCAAGACTTGGCAATGCTGCTGTTCATGGACAGACTGTATAATGTAATTGTATGACCATTCATAGGTACAGTGTATTTTCACAGTACACACTTAAAAGATGACCTATTTTCTATTCATCTGTGCCATTCATAGAATAAATACTGTATTGCATCATGCCTCGCCTTGAGTAATCAAAGTTGGTGGGGGTTGGAGTTGGAGTTGCCTCAGCAGCAACATACTGTAAAACTAAGTACAAAATTCACTCTTTCTACAAGTTATAGACGTAACTTTTGAGATAATGTACTGGTTTGAAATCCCTTGATAAATCTATTTCAATCCAGTGAATAAAATGGCTCTTAAGATACATGCAAACACACCACACACACATACCAGACACACAATCATGCTTTTATGACTTTGCACTAACCTAACATTCATTTCCTCAAAGTATACCCCAACTGTACCCATAATCACTACGTATAACCCCAACCCTCTTGCCTTCTTTAACTCTTTTGCATCACATGATCACACTGCCTTCGTCCTCTTTATCTTCCTCCTCTTCCCCCTGCTGCCTGCTTTCCCCCATCCTCTTCCCAGCCATCTCCTCTCACTCCCCTCACTCCCCTCACTCCCCTTCCTCCCCCTCTGTTCTGCGGTCAGGAAACCTGGAGAAACCCATTGCAGTTGGAAACCGCTGCCAAATAAAAAAAACCCAACTTGTTACTCTTAGAGTTTAAGCTCCTGCCAAATAAAAGCCCCTGCTCACAGGCCTGTAGGCAGTAAAATGTGGTAAAAGAAACCAAGGCTTGTAAATCACATCTTGATTGAAGGCTTGCTAAGAATGGGATGTGACGCACGCACACGTATGCACTCAAACACTGTCCCTCCTTTCCATGTCCATTTGAATTTTTATGCTTTTTTTTCTTTCTCTTAATTTCTTCTTTCATATATGTTTCTCCTGTACCCCAATATAACACTATGCACGTTATAGGTATATCAACCAATTCACTGTTTACATTCTGAGCCTTGTGTAACTCGAAAAATTGGGATGGGATGGCAATTGTTTGGATTAATTGGCATTTGTTATTTTAGAAATCCCAAAGGAGATTCTAATAAGCTTATTTAAATATTTTAGGCCTTACATACCAAAAAGTCTTCCATCAACAAGAAGATCTGAAAGTGTCATCGGCCAACGCAGACATAAAGGAGATGAACTAGGTAAGGTTTTAGATGATTAAGTAACTGAAAACCTCTTAAAAGTAAACGAAAGTAGGGCATTTTACATACAAAATGAAGAATTGTTCAGTATGAGCTTGACCCATAGTTTGCCCAAGATATATTATTTTCCTATAATTTCCTCAACAGCCATCATGTATTTCCAGTCAGTACACTTAAAGGAAACATCAGTGACAATCCATGGCATGGCATGTTCCTCCAATCAGGTGCAGGGAAGGTTTATATTACGTCCCGGCAAAGGAGAGAGCACATGTCAATCATTTATTCTACAGTCTGTTTGAAATTATACCTGCCTCTAGAATGCCTGTAGAGCCTTGCCAGACCACAATGAGCACTTGCGGCTAGCTTTGTAAGGGTAAAAAAAGATGGTGGAAGTGTGCTCCATGATGCTAAATCACATACAGTGTGCCAGAGTAATGTATAGGACGCGTCCGACATGGTTCCATTTATGCTGATTGGAGTCAGACAGTTAACAATGTTATCCATCAATAGCGATCAACTTATATCTGTTAAATGTATTACACTTTATCAGAAAGTCTTGTGCATGATGAGAAAGTGTCCATTAAGTGTAAAGATATACAATGGCAAATATTTTAGCTTAGAAATAGTGTTACATTTGAACATTTCTTAGTGTAGTATCCTTCTTTACTGTGTGTAATGCCTTAACAGCATATTGATGGCATTTTCTCAAATAATTGTTTGTACATCATTTGCAATATTTCAAGGTCTGAACCCTGAAAAGCATTGCGTTAAACAGCAAACAATGCTGGTTTACCGGTATGTTTGATATGTGGAGAGAAGTTGTTAAAGGTGCTGCAGCCTTTACGTATTGGAGGAAAAAAACGGAAGAGGAAGACAGCTGACGATCTTCAGTCATAATTCAATCAGTTAACTCTTTTTAGGGTGCAGCTACAGTATATGTTTTATTTATTTCAAAGTGGGTCAATTTTAATTTTTTTTTTTCTTCAAATGTGCAGAGGACTCCCCAAGTGCTGTATTTCATTTATTTTAAAGTAGGCCAGTGTATTTTTTTGTATTCTCCTTACAAGAGTTATTTGTTTCTTATTAGAGGTTAACAGTTTTATAATGTAATAAATAAAAAATGCAAAAAAACTGTAGTTTTTTTCGATGATATAACAATAAATACAACTTTATAAGCTGTCAAATATGTTTTGCGGCTCCAGACAAAACAAATTGTTGGAAAAGGGGGAAAAATAGCTCTTTTGGTCAAAAAGGTTGCAGACCCCTGCCTTAGCTGAGCATCCGGGATAACATTTCATTACACGTTAGTCTGTCCATGTAACAGTGGCTATAGCACATGTTGAGAGGAAATGATTGGTGAGAAAAAGGCTTGTGAAAAGATGATCACGGTTACCATCCCTCGGGTGAATCTGGGCATAAGGGACAAGAAATACCTTTTTTTCTCGTCCTTTTAACAGTGAGCTGCTCTAGATGGAAGTGCTTAATCCTTGACTCCTCCAAGTGAACCCTTTCAGAGCCAATAGTATAATACTGTGTGTGTACTCTGCTGCTCCAGGGTGTGAAAAGTGTGTAACTGGGTGATTTTAAAGGACTTTCTGAAAAGGAGCATATGAACTCAACCCATCTTCTCCAGAGAAGTAAAAAAGAAAAGACATACCTTACCCAGTCTTCTCTCACTTGCAAGTGTCAAGAGTATTTCTCACTTTAACCGAAGCCTTCTCTCTTTGCTGACACACACTTTCACACGCACTTTTTCCTTTGCTCAGTTCTACTTCACCAACTGCTCAAGTATTTACTGGACTTCGTCAACCAATATCATGTACTTTCTCTTTCTCCCATGACAATGATGCTGACACTTTTTGGATCAGAAGGGAGATTTGTTTACTTTAAGCAAACCAAGCGCTCCCAGTTTCTCTCCAGTTTGCATCAACAACTGACAAGGCTTTCAGTACAGAATGACAAGCCAAACTGTCAGTGGGGGAAGAAACTGTGCATTTATATAGAGAATTGCATACAGCATCAGAAGTGGGCCCCATTCATTCCTATGAGAGCTTTTGGTTTTTTACTTAGCTTAAAAAATAAATGTGTTTGCTTTGGTTTATTTTGAACTTCTGACCCAGGACAATGCATGGAAATTGGCCTTTACGGCATTTTCCCCCCTATGTTGATCAGTGCCCCTGGCAAATAAACTAATGAAATAAGAAACAATTGCTATTTGAAAAAATAATGCAATGTGTTTGTTTGGAAATACAAACCCAATTTCATTCATGAACAACCACTTGAAACCTCATTACCGAACACAAGGGGATCATTCCATCAAGGCTATGAGAACATACGGCAAATGCCTTCCACCAAACCACACAGCTATGCTTTATGTCAGAGTATTCATGTAACGTATCCCTTATACAGAATATTCTAATGATGGGAATTCCGGCTCTTTTTAGTGAGCCGGATCGTTTGGCTGGGCTCACCAAGAAGAGCCGGCTCTCTCGGCTCCCAAACGGCTCTTCATTTGACCACATACCTTTTATAATTCAATCAAATATAGCCCTGTTTTAACTAATGATTTATATGTGTACACATATATCACTTCAATTATTCAATACATCCTTTGTACTGAAGTATTCAAAAGTAAAAATTACGTTTTTAAAATAAATTATTTGCTGTGGCCAATTGTTTTCATTGCATTTACAGACCCTTGTACTGTAACTCTCTGATACCACCCAATGAATGCACTGACTTGCTTGTAGAACCACGCTACGCAAAGCAGATAGCAACACCTAAAACTTAAAGGTGGGGTAGGTAAGTTTGAGAAACCGGCTCGAGATACACTTTTTGTTATATTCCATGGAATGCTCTTAACATCCCGATAGCAATGAATATCTTAAGTGCTTTGACAACAAATCCATAAAGAAAGGTCATCTGTGGAAGCCGTAGTACTGTAAAAAGCACGACCAATCATCTGAGCCGGCCCGGCTAAAATAACTGGATGGTCTACCTGCCTGCCAGCCTTCCATCTGTGCACAAACTTATCTCGTGCCCTCATTGTTCATGTGCGCGTTCGTGTGTGTTGGAGGAGGGGCTCCGGTTGTGTATTTTCAAATTCGAGCACACTCGAGCTGGTTTCTCCGAAACTACCTACCCCACCTTTAAGCATAGACATTTAGAAAAAAGGACAGCTCTGTATCGACATTTTAAAATTGTATTTAAAGAAGAAGCCCTAACAAAACAGCAGGGCTCTATTTCAGTATTAGCTAAAGAAAAAGCAACGCTGACATCAAATCTTTGCTGAGGCTAAAGATAATCATGAATAAATATAAATGAAAATAAATATATTGCAATGCTCAAAACAGCAGCATCCAACCGTCTCTATTCCTTGGATATTACCAGTGGCGTTTTTATATGTAGAAAAGTGGTGGGGCACAAAAAACTCAGATGTCTATAAGCTTCTGCAGTGAGGTTCATGGCTAGTGAGGCACTGGCACTGACTCTTCAGGTTTACAAATATTATATTTTGACCTAAATCAAAATATAATATTATTTTCAAAAGCTTTTTTTGTCTGATGCTTCAATTAATTTTAAACAGACAGTTCAACAGAAGGATACCCAACAAATGTAATTTTATCATTTAAATATTGAATTGTTCTCTCTTAGTAAGATCCCATTTTCAATACAATTGCAGTCTTACCTTGACTTGAAGATGAAGTCCATTTGCCTATAGATGAGAGTAACAAATGCGTCACTTCCGGGCAAAAATAACGGCTCCGCCCACTTTTGGGGGAAAACAATGCTGTCAGTTGAACGGCGGTCAATACAAATTCTGAAGTTTTTGCCAATCCGATCAGAAATGTAAGAAAACCGGAGATTTTTGGATCTTCAAAGAGCCCGATTCCAATGGCCAGACAGGCAAACAATTGCATTAAGCCATTAGAAATTGACGATCGGGCTCGATATATGGTTAAATATAGCAGTAGGCTATCGATTTTCATAGATGAGAGTAACATCTACGTCACTTTACGGACCCGCCCACTTTTGGGGGAAACAACGCTGTCATTTGAACGGCGATCGAGCCTGAAGCCACAGAGCTCTTCCTTTACTGTCCTATCTTCTTAGAGAAAGTACAGAAACACTGAACTCTTGATTATTTTTAATGTTTGAGGTGCAATCAACGACACAGTAGCTTTTTGGCATGATACAACTATTATGTTCCGCCTCGCTCATGAGAGTAACAGCTGGAGAAATTACAGCCTCGCCTACTGATTTTAATTTAACCATATATCAAGACCGATTGTCGATTACCAATGATCGAATGTAATTGTTTGCCTGACTGGCCATCGTAATCGGGCTCTTTGAAGATCCAAAAATCCACGGTTTTCCAAAAAATTTGATCGGATTGGCAAAAACTTCAGAATTTGTATTGACCGCCATTCAAATGACAAAGTTGTTTTCCCCAAAAAGTGGGCGGGGCCGTAATTTTTGCCCGGAAGTGACGTAGGTGTTACTCTCATCTATCCTTCTGGACAAAAATCTCTATTAATTTTTTGTAAAAGTCCTCCTTATGTTCTTGTAGTTTCAAAAGTCTATCATAAATCTAATCTAATCAATAGATTTATGATTCGAAAATTATAAAAGTAGGGTAGACATGTTGATATTATCCGGCTGAACAAAACGTGCATTTATCTAACAGGTTTGTTTCCCACAGATCTTATTTGGAGCAATTTTCTAAAATCCTATGGAGAAATCTCATTACTTTTTTGTCGAGGGAAGCCATGCGCAGCTTACTTCCGGGTTTTAGGGCGCGTCACTGCAGCTCTCTCGTCTGCTCTTCACACACCACACTTTTCGCGGCACACGTACTTACAGCCAATCAGCTCTGAATGATGTGAGATGACGTATGGTGGGGATGGCAGCTCTATGTCCCTATGTTCATTATTTTTTTGCCACACACATTAAATAGGAAAATACTCTGAGCATGCACAGTGTAGTTTTTACAGTCACCATTGACTTAGACCAGTGCTTCTCAAAGTGTGGTCCGCGGACCACTGGTGGTCCGTGAGTATATTGGTAAAATTTCACATTTGAAAGAAATACATTTATTTAAGTTTTTCGCACTCTCGCGGGAATATCTTCGCAATGGAACGAGCTTAAGTTTCACTTTCGATTGCATGAAATAGCCCAGTTTGTACCATTTTCAGGCGATTTGTAAAAAACGATGTGTTTTTGGATATTTGTGGAGTTAGGTGGTCCGCGAGTGTTTTTTTATTGGTTAGGTGGTCCTTGGTATGAAAAAGTTTGAGAAACACTGACTTAGACAGTAAGAGGGAGGGGCAGGATCGGGTTTTGTCCCACATGGCTCTAAACAGCTCATCTCAATAGGCACACACTGTAGACACTAATTAGAAGAACACAGACTAAAACAGCAATGTACAGACGAATCAGATGATTAAACATGATCTTAAAATATAATTAATATATATATATATTTTTTTTTTGCATTTTTTTGTAATCATTATTTTTTAATACTTTCTGCTGACACTAGGTGGGGCTGTGCCCCACCTGCCCCTAATGACCAGTCGCCACTGGATATTACACGTTACTGCATGCATGCACGGAGCACCCGTATCGTGGAGATCATCATATCATTCTGTCTTATAACTTAAAAAAATATATATAAAAAAAAGAAAAAATGTCTGGTTCGCGGGCGCGAGCCGGCTCCCGTCGTTCACTTAAAAGAGTCGGCTCGTTCGCGACCGACACATCACTAGTATATTCCATCCGTATTGACCAATGTTGTGCCTCACGTGCCAATGAAACATTTTGTGTGCCTTAGGTGTAAACAGTGAACAAGATCCAGGGCTGTCACATTGTCCATTATTGAAAAATCTCATTGTAATTTCATACAAAACTTAAAGACCTTTTTATTTATTCTACTGCAAAGCATTTTACCAATGAACCATCTCATTACAGTTCCATTTGGATCATGCATTTCTCTTTTCTTATTAAACAAATTGTCTAAAAAGGAATACAAACGTCTTCCAAATGCAACCTATTTGCAATGAGGTTTCCTTTGCAGATATAAAGACCACATTTTTCCCACATTGAAGAGCGGTTTGGTATTTTAACCATTATAATTGGTAAGCATTTTTTGACAAACTTTTGCTGGAATTTCAATTAAAGCCCTGACAAATAAAGGCAGCAGTACCTTGCGTTGACCATTGCCATTGGCAAGATTGAAAATGATCTTCTACAAAAACACCTTTCATTTAAAGGCACAAATACAAAGGCACACTCCTTTCATCACTCTTGTGCTCTTCTCACCCCAACCAGGGCTCTGTCTTTACATCCCACCCGCTGTAACCAAAATATTGACGTTCATTAGTCAGATGCATGTCAAAGGAAGCCAAAGGATTAGATTCAGATGGCGGATGGGAAGCCAGAGGACTGCTAATGAAATCTGGACCGCAGAACCAAGCTGAGGGATCTGAGGGAGGGAAGTGTGGTGAGACACACACTCACACAGCACTCATGCCGGGCAATTCACACACACACATGAAACTAATCCATACACAGACACATATGCCTGAGGACACATTCATATATCCACACAAAAGGATTGGTACATGCACATGGACTCACACGCGCAAGTACACATTACGACAGTCTCCCGGAGACAAACACACACACACACACACACACACACAGAGTGAGGCAGGAGACCGCAAGGCTCTGTGTTGAGGTTAGGCTTCGTTTCATCTCTGGCTGAGGCCTAAATCTCCTCAGACAGGGGCCTCACTTTGACACATTCCCCCAGCAGCCAGGCTCTAACCCTGGCATGTTTGAAGCTCTGAAGTTGCGGTTGACTCTGACTCTTCACTGCATTTTATTATTTGTTTCCCATACTTTTTTTTCTCTTCCTCTTTTCCTTTAATAATAAGGCTTTTTTTCCTCCAAGCGTTTCATCTGCGTGTCTCTGGTATATATCATTGTGTGTTTGTAAGGGGCTGCTTGTATCTGAATATGTGTGTTTGTGCCCATTGCGAGCAATGAATGCGTAGCATTTATCTCCCTCATTGTTCTTTTGTGTTCCCTCCCTCGTCCCTTAACACACAGCAGGATATTGAACTGTGGTGCCGGCTTGGAGAGCAGGCAAACTGATATTCATCTGGGATAAATATAGAAAACAGACACTTTCTTAGGCCCCAACTATGAAAGTTTATAAGAACAAGAGAGCTTTGAAGCAGATGGGCTTTGATTTTGACAACTGATACCACTGTGGTGTTGTGTTTTCTTCATAGCTTAATAATGTGGGTTCCCTTTTGCATTTTGCAGATATATGTACAGTTTAAGTCATTTCATGCACACTGTGTTTTCAGTCAACTAATCTGATCACTCAAACAATGGCCTTCTTTTGTCAGAAGGTTAGTTTTAATATAATAATTACATCCAAATAATAGTTTTTTTCAAAGTATATAACATATCAAGCACACTGTCATACAGCCCGTCTATTCAGTTCTGTTCAAAAATTACAGGGTTTATGAACAATTGGGCCAGTCATTTTCCTCTAATACTGTTGCCAGACAAGCAGGGAGGCCAATAGAGATATAGAAAAAATATCTCTTTGGCAGAGGTTGTATTATGTTAACATTTTATGTTTCTTGGGAGTCAAAGCAAAATCCAAAGTATAGCCTTGCAGTATGAGGCCAAGCAACTTGAACTGTTCATTTTTAAACTGCAGGGAATATACAACTGTATTATGTTGATGCACCTGGCTACTGTTAGCCTACAGTACATTGCTTGAACAATGTCCAATGGAATATCCCAAGATAGTCAAGAGGACAAGGACAAAGGTAATGAATGTGATAACCTAATATTCATATGTTGAATTCAGTTTCTGAAGAAGCTCTATACCAAAACACAGTTGCTATGTCTCTAGGGGTATCCCACTAGACGATGGAAAAAAGCTTTTGTCAACAACTTTTTTTGCCAAAAGAAAACTGTTCACAGTGAGGTTTCTGAATATTTCAGAATAATAAGGACAGTCTCTCCCGTTGCACACGCTGCTATCTGAGGCAAATATATCATACATGGATATCTCAAAATATGGACTATTTACACAAAAACTATTAGTATAGCCAGGTGCTACATGAGGTAAATGTCATTTTAGAGAACACACCCTTTTAAACTAGCATTGTAGGCTTTTCTATATACACTTTCTACAGACTGTCCCTTTTTTCAACAAAACCCCAGCTTCATAGTGTTAAAAAAACAGCAATAAGAAAGTGCAAGTATTCACTTTCTTTATCAGATTAGTTGTCAATAGCAGATAATGAGATGAAAATGAATTTTGCAGTGATTGCTCCGCTATCTGTAATATGCTAATGCAATCATCCTTATCCAATTACTTCATTTAGGAAATCAATGTACCCTTATTTATCCAACATTATGCTGCTAATGGCTATTGCTATGCATCAGGCATGTTAAATTCCGAGATCATTCCCCAGCTATTGTACACCTTAAATTTGTACTCTATGTCCTCCCATTTTGACTCCGAGTGTTGACACTGTGGTAGACCAATATTTACCGAGCCCTCTTCCTCTTCTCTCTGTGTCTGGATTTGTTTTTCCAATTCTAATTAGAATTTTTAATTGCAATGAGGATTAAGGCTGAGTGTTATGGCTAATTGAAGCTGGCAAACAGAGAACGACGTGGCAGGCGAGCTGAGGCGACACACACTGGACCAATCTTGTTAACTGTTTTGCTTCAACTTCAATGGGCGTCCTTTGTGCAGACCCATTCCATATTGAGGTGTAAAAAGGGGGTTTTAATGTTAGTGGTTTGGTGGCAGCAGGGGTGGAGGTTGTGGAGAGGCTCTTTGTTAGATTTCTGCTTCAACTTTACTTTGACTTTCCTCTTGAAACAAGAATAAGGGAGGTGGGAATGACAAATCGATGAAACAAAGTCACAACTTCAGTATAAAAGACGTATTTTACAAATGGGGTTTTCTGTCAAAACGAGAACAATGTCATGCCTTATTTGGCATCACTTGCTTTCCCTCCCTCTGTTGTCTTGCAGAAGAATCTGCTTCATTTACTGTATTTGTTCGACACTATCATCCTGATTCCTGTGACATAAAGTTACCAAACTACTCTAAAGGAATACCAAATACATATAACACACACATGTTTAAACGACAACATGATCTGTGTAAATACGTGATTAATAACTGCACCTCTACATTAACTTTGCTTTGATCATTTATTTTAACTCAGCGTTTTGTTCCAGTGTCTATCTGCTGGCAAAAAAGTCTAACACTATTTGCTTTTTTGGATCCAAAGGGAGTGACAGTGGGCCAAGAGAAGTGTGGTTTTGGCATGAAAAAAGCTTGCAGTGAAACAATAATCAAACTTTGAAACTAACAAACTTTGAAAAAAACAAGATAAAAATGTAGATTTTGTGTCTGTAATAGTACCATTATGTAAAAAAGGGTTTTCACTAGGATAAGACAGGTTTAAAAATAAGAAATGTTGATGCTCCATTTGCTTTTTTGTGACTTATTAACTGAGTTTAGGCAAAGTGCAAGTATAAGACTGGTATCCTGAACTTCAGCAACTTGTTTTAGATGATATCAATATCAATCATTATGTGTTCTCTTGTACAGAGCAGCGGTTATAACCTTACAGTTAACACAGAGAGAACTCTACCAACATCTTTATGGGAGAATCGTACCTGCAACCCGCCAGCATCTTCATGCATTCAGCGTTTAGTATAGTTGACTGTACTGAGATACAATGTTCACATATGTGTTTACAGTCCCAATCAAAATGAGAATAATTAGCTAAAAAGCCTTTAAGAGCTGTATTTATTGTGTAATATTCACTGTATTGAGTTTTTTTCTAAAGCTCAGATGGTAGGACGTCACAGAGCCGATGTTAAATACTGCCAACCCTCATGTTTCGACACTCCGAGAATAAGCACAATGTCACATAAACAAACAAAAAGAACATTCTGTGGAATCCGGTTTAGTCATTTAAAAAAAAAAAAAAAGATGTCACATCATCTGTTCTTGTTGTGCTGTTGGACAGGTAAGGCAAGGCAAGGCAAGGCAAGGCCAGGCCGGCCAGGCAAGGCAAGGCAAGGCAAGGCAAGGCAAGGCAAGGCAAGGCAAGGCAAGGCAAGGCAAGGCAAGGCAAGGCAAGGCCAAGGCAAGGCAAGGCAAGGCAAGGCAAGGCAAGGCAAGGCAAGGCAAGGCAAGGCAAGGCAGGCAAGGCAAGGCAAGGCAAGGCCAAGGCAAGGCAAGGCAAGGCAAGGCAAGGCAAGGCAAGGCAAGGCAAGGCAAGGCAAGGCAGGCAAGGCAAGGCAAGGCAGGCAAGGCAAGGCAACAAGGCAAGGCAAGGCAAGGCAAGGCAAGGCAAGGCAAGGCAAGGCAAGGCAAGGCAAGGCAAGGCAAGGCAAGGCAAGGCAAGGCAAGGCAAGGCAAGGCAAGGCAAGGCAAGGCAAGGCAAGGCAAGGCAAGGCAAGGCAAGGCAAGGCAAGGCAAGGCAAGGCAAGGCAAGGCAAGGCAAGGCAAGGCAAGGCAAGGCAAGGCAAGGCAAGGCAAGGCAAGGCAAGGCAAGGCAAGGCAAGGCAAGGCAAGGCAAAGGCAAGGCAAGGCAAGGCAAGGCAAGGCAAGGCAGGCAAGGCAAGGCAAGGCCAAGGCAAGCAAGGCAAGGCGGCAAGGCAAGGCAAGGCAAGGCAAGGCAAGGCAAGGCAAGGCAAGCAGCAAGGCAAGGCAAGGCAAGGCAAGGCAAGGCAAGGCAAGGCAAGGCAAGGCAAGGCAAGGCAAGGCAAGGCAAGGCAAGGCAAGGCAAGGCAAGGCAAGGCAAGGCAAGGCAAGGGAAGGCAAGGCAAGGCAAGGCAAGGCAAGGCAAGGCAAGGCAAGGCAAGGCAAGGCAAGGCAAGGCAAGGCAAGGCAAGGCAAGGCAAGGCAAGGCAAGGCAAGGCAAGGCAAGGCAAGGCAAGGCAAGGCAAGGCAAGGCAAGGCAAGGCAAGGCAAGGCAAGGCAAGGCAAGGCAAGGCAAGGCAAGGCAAGGCAAGGCAAGGCAGGCAAGGCAAGGCAAGGCAAGGCAAGGCAAGGCAAGGCAAGGCAAGGCAAGGCAGCAAGGCAAGGCAAGGCAAGGCAAGGCAAGGCAAGGCAAGGCAAGGCAAGGCAAGGCAAGGCAAGGCAAGGCAAGGCAAGGCAAGGCAAGGCAAGGCAAGGCAAGGCAAGGCAAGGCAAGGCAAGGCAAGGCAAGGCAAGGCAAGGCAGCAAGGCAAGGCAAGGCAAGGCAAGGCAAGGCAAGGCAGGCAAGGCAGGCAAGGCAAGGCAAGGCAAGGGCAGGCAAGGCAAGGCAAGGCAAGGCAAGGCAAGGCAAGGCAAGGCAAGGCAAGGCACGGCAAGGCAAGGCAAGGCAAGGCAAGGCAAGGCAAGGCAAGGCAAGGCAAGGCAAGGCAGGCAAGGCAAGGCAAGGCAAGGCAAGGCAAGGCAAGGCAAGGCAAGGCAAGGCAAGGCAAGGCAAAGGCAAGGCAAGGCAGGCAAAGGCAAGGCAAGGCAAGGCAAGGCAAGGCAAAGGCAAGGCAAGGCAAGGCAAGGCAGGCAAGGCAAGGCAAGGCAGGCCAAGGCAAGGCAAGGCGGCAAGGCAAGGCAAGGCAAGGCAAGGCAAGGCAAGGCAAGGCAAGGCAAGGCAAGGCAAGGCAAGGCAAGGCAAGGCAAGGCAAGGCAAGGCAAGGCAAGGCAAGGCAAGGCAAGGCAAGGCAAGGCAAAGGCAGGCAAGGCAGGCAGGCAAGGCAAGGCAAGGCAAGGCAAGGCAAGGCAAGGCAAGGCAAGGCAAGCAAGGCAAGGCAAGGCAAGGCAAGGCAGGCAAGGCAAGGCAAGGCAAGGCAAGCAAGGCAAGGCAGGCAAGCAAGGCAAGGCAAGGCAAGGCAAGGCAAGGCAAGGCAAGGCAAGGCAAGGCAAGGCAAGGCAAGGCAAGGCAGGCAAGGCAAGGCAAGGCAAGGCAAGGCAAGGCAAGGCAAGGCAAGGCAAGGCAAGGCAAGGCAAGGCAAGGCAAGGCAAGGCAAGGCAAGGCAAGGCAAGGCAAGGCAAGGCAAGGCAAGGCAAGGCAAGGCAAGGCAAGGCAAGGCAAGGCAAGGCAAGGCAAGGCAAGGCAAGGCAAGGCAAGGCAAGGCAAGGCAAGGCAAGGCAAGGCAAGGCAAGGCAAGGCAAGGCAAGGCAAGCAAGGCAAGGCAAGGCAAGGCAAGGCAAGGCAAGGCAAGTAAGGCAAGTTTATCATAGCACTTTCAACACAAGGGCAATTCTAAGTGTTTTACAAAAAATGAAAGACATTAAGAAAATGGCATTTAAAATCAGTCATTAAAAAGAAAAGCTAATAAAATAAACATTAAATAAAAAATACATGGATAAAAGTTACAGTGATAAAAGTTACAGTGCAGTCTAAGATATGAATTGTTCAATTAAAAGCAGCGACAAAAAAGAAAAGTCTTCAGCCTGGATTTAAAAAGTAGTCAGAGTTGCAGCGGACCTGCAGGTTTCTGGGAGTTTGTTTCCAGATATTTGGAGCATAATACTGAACGCTGCTTACCAATGTTTAGTTCTGACTCTGGGGACAGAAAGCTGACCAGGTGGTCAGGATGATCATCATTGAGCTGTTGAAACAATTCTGCTGGAGTTATGTTTTTTAACTACTACTCTAACTTATCTTCAAGTGAATGAATGGCACAACAGCTCATTTAAAGGCTGATTTTAATAACGTCCCAACTTCAGTCTTTCGGTCACACTGTGACATGACTAATCATTATTTTAGGGCTTGAAATGTCACGTCATCATTCTATTAATTAATGACATGCAGTAGCTGTGATATGTCTCTGAGGTTTGATTACCGCAAATCTCTGGGGAATAAAACTGACTGGGCACCTGTGTCTGCCTTCTCTTTGATTGGCAGTTATCATCTTAGTTATCAAAAGGATTAGAGTAGAGAAAATCTTCCATCAGGAAAAAATGTGTCAGTTTGAGTCAAAATTCATCACAGCTTCAGCGTTTCTGTCACTCAAATCAAGTTTGGGAAAAGGCGTATGTACTTAAGTCGAAGCTATCTGCCTCGTTAGTGCCTTCTAAATTGAACAGAATCTCAGCAGGGTGTCTGATTTCCTGCCAAAGTGCACAGCAGTGTCATAAGAAGTGATTTGTTTAATGTCTTACGTGAGGTTTTCACCTGACTGATGAGCCTGTGACAGTGCGGAATCAGTGGTAGACTTTCCGTTGTGATGTGTAGTTGTCAGAAGAGAGACAACTTGACGGCATGTAAATCCTCTGGGTAATGGATCTGACTGATGGCATTTGGGTTGGAATCAAATCATGTTGGTTGGAAAATGTAAGGCAATCAAAAACGCTTCCTAATCCGGTTAGTATTTAACAGACTGATTATTGGTGTCAAATTATAGGAACATCGCTGCATGTGGCCATTAGAAGAAACATGATGCTCAGCGGCAAAATGACAAGCCTCCACAAGAGGCAGAAAAAACCCACCACGATAAAAACATTACATTATCAACCAAAACATTTAAATGGCTGCTTTATTGTGTGTGTTTGTGTGTGTGTGTGTGTGTGAGTGTGCTCTTGTTATGCTATCTATTTGAGGACCAATTTAGAAGTTAATGCTACGGATTGAGGTATATTTACAAAGTGAGGACCTTTGGCCAATCTTCAAAGGGATGTCAGAGGTTTAAGACTGCGTTAGAATTAGGATTCACTGAGGATACAGGTTAACCTCACAGGCTATTTGAAGGTCCTAAGAAAATGCAAGTATAACCACTGACGCACCAGATTAGGGGTAATTGGTATCCAGCCCTGCAACACATTAATATTACTTAAAGACAGAAACCTGTTTACACTTTATTTGTGGAAAAGGTTTAAAGAGACAGTTTAGCCCAAAAATCATATATATATATTTCCTCTTACAATAAATGTTATTTAGATTGTATAGACAGATTAGATTGTTTTGGTGTGAGTTGCAAAGTGTTGGAGATTTGCATCGAGGGAAGACCGCATCAACTTATGGAAGAGACTTCTCTATGGCCTATAAAACCAACAATTGCCAATTCACAAAACCATCTACATTGATAAAAAGCACTACAGGTAAAAGCAAAACAAATGTAAAGTTGGGTTAAGTTCGAGATATTGACATATTGGATTCTAAGTAGGTAAGTCAAGTTTATTTTTATAGCAACTAATGAGAGTGGATGTCACAAAGTGCTTCGTATCTAAAGACCTGAACAGATATAACATAACGGTATATGAAGAAATCCAAGTCCAAAGATATTGATCTTGAGATAACTTTTAAGGGTGTCCGAAGTGTCTACAGATCTCAAATCCAAAGGCACTTATAGAGTTGCGAAGTCCCTCCCCTTCCGGTGGACCTCCATGGGACCTTATTTCGGAAAAAATATGTATTAAAGTCAAAGGAGAGAGAAAGATTATCTTTAGATCCCGTTTGAATTGTGCCACGAATTACACATATGATGTTTGTCAATTTAAAAGATCATTTTGCAAGTCAAAAAAAAAAAAGTGTCGCAAAACTGTGGAGTGACACATTGTTTTGTGTGATTTGTGTGCTCAATGAACTACATCTCTGGTCTTGCACAACAACACACGTCACCAAGATGGCCGTCACTACTGTCTTGTCAAAAAAGGGATTGACTACCCTCACTATCACCACAATGAAACACGTCCAGAAGAATGTCATGCAAAGCTGCCTGCCTTCCTGTCTTCCTTTGATTCTCTCTGAACTGCCTGATCTTTTTAATGTTTAATGTCAACCATTTGTGCAGATAGCATGAAGTAGAAAAGATCGCCGATGCTAATGTAGCGTTAGCGTTAGCATTTCTCCCCTGGGCTTAAATGGTATATTATAGAATGATCACACCGGTGTGACAGTACTCTTCAAAGGGTTCACGAAATATGACTACTACTCTTACTGTTTAACATTTTGGGTTACTTGATGTTACTTCATGTTAAGGCTAATACAAATTACAAGGCTAAGACTATAATGCTAACTAACGTGCTTGCTACTAGCTAGGTAGCTAACTTGATCCAGCCACTGAAGCGAAAGAACGAGCAAGACCCATTGCTGGTATGATAACAACCTGGTACTAAGCACCAGTGGCGACTGGTCATTAGGGGCAGGTGGGGCACAGCCCCACCTAGTGTCAGCAGAAAGTATTAAAATAATGATTACAACAAAATGCAAAAAATAAATTAAAATATATATAAAATATATTTTAAGATCATGTTTAATCATCTGATTCGTCTGTACATTGCTGTTTTAGTATGTGTTCTTCTAATTAGTGTCTACAGTGTGTGCCTATTGAGCTGTTTAGAGCCATGTGGGATAAACCCCGATCCTGCCCCTCCCTCTCATACCTCATTCACACCAACGCAACTCCGGTTCAAGCTCCGTGCTAGAGCTTTTCAGATTCAGAACCAGTTCTTCGGTTTAGCTCTGGCTCTTTTCACACCGCCCAGAGTCCGACTGGCAATGCGTCTTTGCGTCATCGTTTGCGTCATGACGTAACCGTTTGCGTGCCTGCTTCCTAAAGCCAAACCGCGAGGATGAAATCAGTTGCATTCATTTCTTATGGCTCTATCTGCAGCTTTTCCGGAGTCATTTCTGTGGTTTAGTTATATTCTTATAAAAAAGTGTACTCGTGTCAATAAAGGTTTTTTTAAAACACAACTGCTTCCGAGGTCGGTCTTATTTCTTAAGGTGGACTGAACCATGAGTGTGGAGTAACGTTGTATCTTTCATTTAAATGAACTGTAACCTTCACCCAGGTATGTAACAGCTGTTCTCAAATGAACACGTGAAGTAAAGTTTAATATTTATAGTTTTATAGATTTATAATGAGAGGTGATCAACGTGAATGCTCAGGTTCCACCTTAACACGCAGACACGTTGCTTCACCATGAGCAGAAACATTTATATATACAGTCTATGGCAGAAACTCTGAAACTCTTGTTAAGTTTCTCCATCGTTGTGTACAAACTGGATAAAACGCGGGCTTTTTGTTGTTGTTCAGGAGTTGATCTGTCTCTGCCCCTGCCCCCGCCTCGACGTAAGCGTGACGTATGTGGTGCTTTTGCTCTGGCCGGACAATTTTTGGGTGCTTGAAACGAACCGGATTCCGGAGCTACTGTAAGAGGCTGCTCCGCTGCGGTGTGAAGAGGAAAACCCGGTGCTTTTCAAGCTCCAGCTCCGAACCGGCCCTGAAACACCGTTGGTGTGAACAGGGCCGGCCCTCGGCATAGGCAGTATAGGCGAATGCTAAGGGCGTTCAACCCATAGGGGGCGCCGGAATTTTTTTTTTTTTAAAAGTTAGAAATTAAAAATAATTTTTTTTTTTTTTTTTCATAATACACAATTTCCCGATTTTGGATCAACAAAGTACATCTTATTATCTTATACTAACAGAACTACGCGTACAGCGCCCATAAACTATGGCACACCCCCCCCCAAAATCAAGTTGAACTGCCCCAGTCCCAGTAAAAAGGTTTATGTGAAATTGTTCTTTTTTTTAAATAATGGTTTTAGTGTGCAATTATAGGTTTTAATTTATTTTGTATTATTTGTATTCATTTAAAATAAATCAAACTCCCAAAAAACATACACAGCTTCTGTGTGCTTTTATTAACATTGGAATTTACATTGTAAGCGGCCGCGGGGGTGAGAGCTTTAGAGAGCTCTCTCCTGAAAGACTGAGAGGCTCTGATAACCTCAGCTCAGTGAGGTGAAGGCACACCTCTATATGATCATTATAGTTGTAAAAAAATAAGAGAATAGATGAAAAACAGGTATAAAATACTGACAGTACAAAAAAGTTGTTATTAATAAACAAGAATACAGTTTGAAAGGGGAGTGATTTGTAAAATATCCATAAAGAAAAAGAAAATCTGTTTACAGTTCTGTTTCATATGGGTGTTGAGAGATGTATCCATAGATCTGCCAGCTAAAATCTTGCCTAGGGCGGCAAATTGGTCAGGGCCGGCCCTGGGTGTGAATGAGGTATAAGAGGCTGCTCCGCTGCGGTGTGAAGAGGAAAACCCGGTGCTTTTCAAGCTCCAGCTCCGAACTGGCCCCGAAACACCGTTGGTGTGAATGAGGTATTAAGAGGCTGCTCCGCTGCGGTGTGAAGAGGAAAACCCGGTACTTTTCAAGCTCCAGCTCCGAACCAGCCCCGAAACACCGTTGGTGTGAATGAGGTATGTCTAAGTGAACGGTGACTGTAAAAACTACACTGCGCATGCTCAGAGTATTTTCCTTTTTAATGTGTGTGGCAAAAAACAATGACCATAGGGGCATAGAGCTGCCATCCCCACCATACATCATCTCACATTCAGAGCTGATTGGCTGTAAGTACGTGTGCCGCGAAAAGTGTGGTGTGTGAAGAGCAGGTGAAGAGGAGGAGAGAGACGCGTCCTAAAACCAGGAAGTAAGCTGCGCATGGCTTCCCTCCACAAAAAAGCAATGAGATTTCTCCATAGGATTTTAGAAAATAGCTCAAAATAAGATCTGTGTGAAACGTAGCTGTTAGATAAATGTACGTTTTGTTCAGCCGGATAATATCTACATGTCTACCCTCCTTTTATAATTTTCGAATCATAAATCCATCATTTAGATTTATGATAGACTTTTGAAACTACAAGATGATAAGGAGGACTTTTACAAAAAAGTAATAGAGATTTTTGTCCAGAAGGATAGGCAAATGGACTTCATCTTCAAGTCAAGGTAAGACCACCATTTTATTGAAAATGGGATCTTACTAAGAGAGAACAATTCAATATTTAAATGATAAAATTACATTTTTTGGGCATCCTTCTGTTGAACTGTCTGTTTAAAATTAATTGAAGCATCAGACTAAAGAGGCTTTTGAAAATAATATTATATTTTGATTTAGGTCAAAATATAATATTTGTAAACCTGAAGAGTCAGTGCCAGTGCCTCACCAGCCATGAACCTCACTGCAGAAGCTTATAGACATCTAAGTTTATAAGTTTGTGCCCCACCACTTTTGTACATATAGAAACGCCACTGCTAAGCACACAGGCATCTTGTTAAAGTTATCTTATCTTAGCTATCTCTATTTTAGTGGAGGAAAACAATTGTCAGTTATGAGTGACATCACTTACGTGATTTGTAGTCTTTCTAGTTGCATATTTTTCATAGTCTTATATTTCAACAGTTTTACGACAAACTGAATGGAAACAAATTATGGAAATGATTTTTTAAGATTGACAAACATCACATGTGTAATTCATGGCACAATTCAAACAGGATCGAAAGATAAGTTTTCTCTCTCCATTGACTTCAATACATAATTTTTCTGAAATAAGGTCCCATGGACCGGAAGTAGATGGGCGTGACATCGCCACTCTATAGTTCCACGGATTAGAAGACAACATGTCAAAGACACAGTCAGTTTTGAAGCCTGAAGTGAAGTACAAAATACCTCCCCAATGCTTGTATCTGCCTGACAACACAGCCCTGGAACCTTGAATTTGTTCTTAAATATGATGCAAAGCAAATACAATGTTTTGATTATTTTGTGCTATTTTGTTCAGTTTGTTCAGTGTAGCTACAATTAGCCCTGAGCCTGTTACTGTAGATATTTACCATTTATATTATGGCAACATAAAAATATTTCGAATGGAAGATTAGTGTCTGTCGTCATTAGACATTTTATATTTTGCCAATATATTCATGAGAAACATTACATGTTATTGAGAAGATATTCCTGCGGCTTTTGTCAGCAGGGAGCAACAGCGAGACCAACAGAGGGCTAAGAAGATAGAGCATGGGATAAATACAATTTGATTCAAAGAGAAAAGGCAGGAAATAATGATGAGGAGGGAGGGAGAAAGAGACAGGGAGAAGGGGGCAATGATGACACTGCAAAAGAAACAGGAGACATCATGGGGGACAGACAAAAGAGCGGGAGACAGAATTAGTGTTTTTAACTGAATCAGTCATAGTCAATTGCTACATTCAATATATTTATGAGGCAAGAAAATGTCAAGCATGTCAAATTGTGAGGATAAAAGTTTTTGGTAAAAGGCTAAATAATGTTTTATTTATTATTTATCACTGAATGACAAATTATTGTGGCAGTTATACTGGGAGAAGAATAGATCACCTTCAAGAATGCAGGAAGTGAATTTCACTCCAAAGTTATTCAAGCATCACATAATACTGTGGTTGGTTAATTTGAAAATATGTTCTGATCTGATAACAGGTACACACAAGTTATCAAGTACTCATATTGTATGGCTAATTGAAGATATACAATTACCATTACTCAACAGGAGAAGCAGATGTTTGGTTCTATTACGCCATCAATAGGCGCATTCACACCGCAGTACTTTTCCCACAAAGGTTCATGAGAACTTAGTTCATGAGAACTCTTTTGTCGCGTTCACACCAAAAAGAGCCGGTACTAAAATTAGTTCATGAGAACCTTTTTACCCCCACGAAAGTCCCTGCTAGAGAGCAGGGACTTTCGTGCGGCTCTCTTGTGAGAAAAGAGCTATATTTCTGATTGGCTGGGCGGATTGCAAACCACGCCCCGTAAAACTCCCAAAAAGTTTTGTGAAGCCGCCATTTTATTATCCTCGCATTAGCATTAGCCCAGCGCAGAAACGCAGAGGGACTAACTTATGGCAACACAAAATAAAACATGGGAGCGGTGGAGATGAGGAGGTGTCGGCGTTCTGGCGATTTACTCGGAAGGCTTCAGTAGAAGCTGCTGGGAGTCCCAGCAGCTTCTACTGAAGCCAGTCCCCAACTCCGGGGACTTCCGGCCGGGGGCTTTGGGCGGCAGTATACGCCGTGAAGTGGTTTGCGGCCTGCCAGTAAACCCAAAGCAGAAGAAGAAGAAGTGACGTCAGCGGCTTCATTTGCCTAACGATCTGTACTTAGTTCATGAGAACTAAAGAGTTCTCATGAACTAAGTTCTCATGAACCTTTGTGGGAAAAGTACTGCGGTGTGAATGCGCATTCACACCGCAGTACTTTTCCCACAAAGGTTCATGAGAACTTAGTTCATGAGAACTCTTTTGTCGCGTTCACACCAAAAAGAGCCGGTACTAAAATTAGTTCATGAAAACCTTTTTACCCCCACGAAAGTCCCTGCTAGAGAGCAGAGAGCTGCTAGAGAGCAGGGACTTTCGAGCGGCTCTCTTGTGAGAAAAGAGCTATATTTCTGATTGGTTGGGCGGATTGCAAACCACGCCCCGTAAAACTCCCAAAAAGTTTTGTGAAGCCGCCATTTTATTATCCTCGCATTAGCATTATTAGCATTAGCATTAGCCCAGCGCAGAAACGCAGAGAGACTAACTTATGGCAACACAAAATAAAACATGGGAGCGGTGGAGATGACGAGGTGTCGGCGTTCTGGAGATTTACTCGGAAGGCTTCAGTAGAAGCTGCTGGGAGTCCCAGCAGCTTCTACTGAAGCCAGTCCCCAACTCCGGGGACTTCCGGCCGGGGACTTTGGGCGGCAGTATATGCCGTGAAGTGGTTTGCGGCCTGCCAGTAAACCCAGAGCAGAAGAAGAAGAAGTGACGTCAGCGGCTTCATTTGCCTAATCCACCCCCAGGGACTTATTCCGGTGTGAACGCGATCTGTACTTAGTTCATGAGAACTAAAGAGTTCTCATGAACTAAGTTCTCATGAACCTTTGTGGAAAAAGTACTGCGGTGTGAATGCGCCTAGCGCCTAATGGTTAATTCCAACTATTTTTAGCTTCTATCATTTCTATTTGATGCTTCACTGCACCAATGATGTCAATCAAAACAAGATTACAGTAGGAAAATTACATTACTCAACCAGTACTCAACAATACCTGCACATTTTAATTCCTTACTTAAACTCTTTATTTTTAAATTAACTTCCGTGTTCACAGGAAATAACTTGGTTTGGGTTAGGAAATAATCATGGTTTGGGTTAATTTAACTACAGATGTTGCAAAGTAAAGTGACATTGGGTTAAAATAACTACAGGTTGGGAGCAGAATCTTGGATACAAGTCTGTCGGATAACTTTTCATAGATATAGGCGCTGTTTACACGGGAACAAAACGGGTTGTATCTGCTACTTTTATCTTTCGTATAGCCCGTTCGTTCACACGAGGCCGTAACGGAACCGCGGAAACGGACCCCTCAAACGATAACGGGTCCCAAGGTGGATAGATCTGCGGACGGAACGCTCTGGGGGCCCAAACGGCTCTGTGTGTATATGATCATTTCCTGATAACGATGAAGCCGGATAGCCCCGCCTCTCCCCACCTCTACTGCTCACTGCTGTAGCATGACCAGTAGCTACTGCTACTGCTACTGCTACTGACCATGCTACAGATGTTAGTGCAAAATCTACAGCTCCTCTACCACAACACCAGCAACAAGTGGACATGGAGAACTACGTGAACTACATGTTGCTAAATCCACCGAGGAGAATAAACAGAAGGGGAACCTGGCAACCATGCTCGGGGGGGGGGGGTCTTTTTCGCTGCTTTTGGTGTATTTTGTGGCGGAAGCACAGCGCAACTTACAGGCCCGGCATATGTACTACAGTGTCTCCAGCGGGTCGAACGGTCTCGTGTGAAGGGACAGGTTTATTGAGCCGTATCCGTGTGAAGGGAATACATTTTTGATAGCGAATTCGGTTTGTTTGCGTTCCCGTGTAAATGGGGCCATAATAGTTGTGTTGCAATGACCAATGGTGTCTGAGAACAACAACAAACAAGTCAACAACCATGAATTTCAAAGCAGAGCTGTCTTACTACAAATCACTGATTGTGAACACCTGTCAAAAATAAAAAAGGTCTTAAATAGGTGATTGATCACATGGAGTGTATTATTTCCAATCCAATTCCTTTCACCCAATGGGACTTGAACTTGAACTCTTAAGGACTCTGTATATTTGAATCAACACATTTTGTTTTCTGTAAAGAAAGGAAATAAAATCCCTATTGTATAACTTTCCTAGCATCTCCTCTTTGGGTTAACTAGTTTGACATTATGGTGGCAGCCCAGCCTGCGGCTAATTCACTGCTAAAGAGTTCCAATTTTCAGAAAGCAAATAATCCAACGGGCAAACATACCCCGCATGGCGAAAAATGACATTTTGTGGTTTCATTTTATCAGAGCAAATACATATTGGCTCTACGCTGATGGTGGCTCATGGGCCGGATATTGTTTGTAATTTCTTGAATCGAGTGCCTTGAAGCCCCAAAGGCGTGCTGTTGCTTTACATCCGCAGTCTCCCAATGAGAAGGAATCCATCTTCCTAACCTCAGCTAATACCCAAAGACATGCTGATAAACACTGAATATTTATCATGCCCTGTGTCGTTCTGTCTCTTCCAAGAAAATCCAAATACATGGCCACCCTCATGCATGCTCTGGGTTTTAAACAAATATTGTCAAAGAAAGACACATGCTTAGGCATGAACCGCTCTGTCTCCCTGACACAAACACACACCCCAGGGAAATGTCATATTTACCAGAAAATGATGCAAGTGTGTTGTAACTTTCAAGGACTGCAAAAGATGGACATTTGTTTTTTGTGGACGAAACTTTCAAGAACAGTGCTTTCCAAGATCTCTCCTGTTTTAGTCTGAGGGAAACACCACGGATGATTTTAGCTGATGCTCACACACAGAGTTCAAGTATCGGGTGTCTATCAGCAAAGACAAAGTGAGAGCAAAAAGCAAATCAATTGTAGATCATGAGCATAGGACTGCACTCAATGGCATCAATACAAAACCCAACCTAAAAGGCTATTCACATGCATTATGGTGAAAACTTTTAAGTTTTACATTTTGTTTTCCAGAGTGAAAAGCAGCACCTCACTACTCTGCACCAATTAGAGAGCATTATCATACAGTTCCAAGTTCCAATCAGTCAAAATGCTTCAATTAAAAAAATTGCTTTGGAAATTCCTGAGGGTTAGCCAAAACTTAAGAGAGCTGTTTTTCATGTTCTTTAAACTTTAGAATTTTTGCCAAAATGTAAGGCACTTCAAAGTCTGATGCTGTAATCCTCTACTGGAAGAAGGTAGCTTGCTCCCTCTGGGTTGGGAGTGATTTCAAGTTTCTCGAGGGCTTGCTCATGAGTGAGGAATAATATCGCGGATACAAGCAGCAAAACAATGATTCTCCACAAGACTCAGACATGGATCAAGCTCGAAATGGAGCCTTCCTTATTCCCTTTATATGTATACAGTGTTCTATAACATGCCAGTTAAAAATGCCTACTTTATACTTCTTCTTCCACTGTTTTCTTTGGATTACCCTCCAGGCAAACCCTGGCTTCCCCTCCCTATCACTTTGTGTTCAATGTGTGGTAAGAATACTGATTTTAGTTGCAATAAACAACACTTTGTTCTCACTGACGTTTCTATCCTAGTCTGTGTAGTCGTATATTGTCCAGTTGTTCTCCTTACAGGGTGATGGGTTAATTGAGTTAGAGTGGCTGGGCAATCCTTTTGTTGAGTTAAAAGAGCCTTGTGCCCAGGTCAATTGCAGTATTCAACCTTTCAATGCTGCGTTGTTCTGCCTTGGGAATTCTCAAGGCTTTTTCCAACTGCTGTAGGTGCCATACTTAAATCTTTTATGCTTTTTGAATGTAAGAGATTTAATGCCCCTTTTTTATTGGCAATATTATATAACAACATATTTTTATTAGACCGCTTTATGTTTGCCAGCTGGGATTGGTATATTGTGAATGCTAGGGTACAATTTTCAGGCTTGTAGTCATTTTGTGGGTTTCACTTTTTGTGTCTCTGTTATGTTGTTACCCTCAATCAGCTTATTTGTAGGTACTAATTTCCATGTGTTTTACACATAACCACAATGCTTTAATTAAGGCAATTTTATTCAATGAGATAAAAAGCCCGAGGCAGAGTTTGGCATCTGCTGAGAATGAAGAATTTACCGAGAAAGACAGAATCAGTTTTGCTCAAACATTCATTTTACTCTCTTATCTCCGGGTAGAATTAGTGCACTGCAGAGAATACGCCTGTGACCTGTAATTCACATTAATGAATTTTCAAACTCAAGATTTCTTCACAATAGTTCAGGGGACTTTCTTGAATACTCTCTGTCAATGTGAATTATCCACTTAATTTTTGTATAAACCTATTAGAATGACATTAGGGGACTAAGAGCTAATTTAGCATTCAGCTGAAATTCGGCTTTCATCATCGTCCACAGAAGGGACGTGTAGACTTCATTGTAGCTCATATTGTTAAGAATTAATTTGTTGTTATCAATGCAAGACAGTAGGGCAGGGATTGCAATGTTGGAAGGTGTCTGCCATTTGAGAGCTCTGTCCACAGTGTTTATCAGTAGGGAGCAGACATAAACTAATCCCTTGACTTGACCACACAGTTTTCCTGGTCTATTTTTTAAAAACTTTTGTCGTCAGCAGATGTTGCCATGCATGACAATGGTTGTTTCTTCATATCAAGAAACCTTACCAACAAAATAATCAAAATTACATGAGCAAACATTAAAATCAGATGTGCCCTCCTAATGCTCAAAGTAGATTATTGTTATGTACGATATATTTTCCTATGAAAGTGTTTTTTTTATTGGTTTGAAATATTGCTCGCAAAAAAAAACTTGAAACAGGATGCTGTCCTCAACAGTTAAACGGTTTAAAAATATATAAGGCATTCATTTTGCAAAAATATACTGTAATCTCTGTCATGTGACAGGTAAACTAGCACGACGGATTTCAGAGATACACCACTGTGATTTTCTTCATTTTGCAGCATTATGCCCCTTTCCGTTAATTGTCCATATGACTCCCAAAGACTTGTGAGCATCTTGGCCTGCTAAGGGACAAATTAATCTGTCAATGTAGCTTCAAAGTTAAAATGTAAAACCAACTTAAAGCAATTAAATAAAATAAAACTTAGACATTTGCTGCTTTGTGTAGCTTTCCTTTATTTGTTTTTTTTCTTCTACCAGTCCACATCGTTGACACCAAATAGCTCCCCTTGTGGTCAACAAATGAGTCAATTAAAGCCTACACTTAACAATTCTAATCAAAAAACATCCGCATGTTAAATCGAAAAATATATCATGTTTTTGCTACATCTCCTCACAGAAGCCAACACCAAAGACAGGCCTTTGTTTTCAGGTACACATGGTGCAATGCATCAAGTCAAATATCACTTGCTTGTTCTTAGGGATTTAAGAGTGAGAAATAAGAATGGCAAACACATCTCCAAGGTACTTATTTTGTAATCAGTAAAGGGTTACCAGAGGCTAACATTCCTTATTGACTTTATAGACACCATTAAGAAAAGGAATGTCTGTTGCTGTCTCACTTTGTCCCGACTTGCTACATGTAAAACATACCATAAGGTTAAGTCTCTTAGTGTTGCAGTCATGCACCTTGTATCTTTTATAATCACGTAAATGTACTGCAACATCTCAAACCCCCGTAGTACATTATTGGCTTCTCAAAAGGTTTTCACTGCAGGCTCAATTAGAAAAGCAGTTGACTCAGTCAGGTTCCGGAGCACTCCGATCACAACTCCTGAATCAATAATGAATGAATCAATAAAGCCTATCAGAGGACGTTCTTCTTGCATACGGTCAATATTTCACAGTAAATCATTGGTTATTTTCATAGATTAATGGTGGAAAGAAAAATAAACCTCCCAACGGAGCTCTTGCCTTCTACTCAACACGGTCTAAAAGTGGATGAAAGACTGATCCATTAAAGCCTTATTCCAGAGCCCCTTTGGAGATCTGCTGTGGGTGAACAAGGCATTTTCCTGCAGTCTATTTGGAGGAACCATCCTGATTGATATTAACGCTATGCTATCCAGGGGCCCAAAGGTCTTTCCTAATATGTTATTTACATGTAATGAATCCTCTTTGCATACATACACTAGATGCATATTGATGTATTTTTGTAAGGATGTGCGTGGAAAGCAGTGCAGAATCAGCAAGGACATTAACGCAATCAATGATATAAAAACCTCCTTTAACTCTAAGAGGATGTCAAATAATGCAATTTATAAACTGGTTCCACAACATTATATCACCACTTCCTGACTCAAGATGGGATTCCCATTTCATTTACAAGTCTTGCATTATTCAGACAACTTTATTTAGGGTTGAAATGTAGACACTTTGTAAGGTTTTTAGGAACACAATCAACGCAGTCATCAGTTACATCCTTATGTATACACACTTAAAACAGAGCTGGTGCAACTGACGGTATAGTTACATTATTATTCACCTGATACCTGAACAGCTTCACTCAACAGCCACACATTTGGTAGATGATCCTGTCACAATTTATTGTATGCAAATATACACATTCTGGGTCTGCGGCAAAACATTTTAGTGTCATTTTATGCAGATCATCAAATATTTTCATACATTATCCCAGAGTGAAAATGGTATTAAATCAAAGCGATATAACATTTGATTAATTCCTTATCATTTCATAAACACACAGTAATTTCTCCTTTTCTATATTCAGTATTAATGTGCATATTTTATAGTTCTCTGTTTATGCCACTCATCTTATACAGTGAATGATGTGTAGTGTGTTGATAATTATGCAGTGAATCGTTCTTTATGACCGTGCAACAATGCACCAAGTTTGTCTCTTTTTATTCAATATAACAATGTCATAAGTTATTTGTGAGTATAATAGTGTTGGACAAAGCTGTTGTATACTTTTAAGATTGATTTATTCTTCATTTGAATCCCCATTACATGTTGCCTTGCTACTTTTCCTGTGGTATATAAAAAAAAGGAAAACTATATTACGCAGTGACTTTAAAATGTATTTTGATTTCATTTTCATCCAGTTTTGGACATCAGACCAGCGTTGCAAGAGGCAAATCTTCCATTTGGTTTATTTAACCCAGTACGACTCAGGTCCTGATCCTGGCTGCAGGCGAGAGCAAGCAGCTCAACCTTGATGCTATTACTTTCCATCATTCCACCAATTTCAGTCTAAAACTACTGCCTTTTTCTTCTCTGTGCAATCCCTTGAGAGATACTGTTTCTTTTGTGCAGCGGACATTTGCATTGTAAAAATAAGTGCATATGAGAGCTGGCATTAGTGCTGTTATACCAAATATTTAATTTGTGCTTGGCTTGAGGAAGGCCAAAGGGTCATCTAACAACAGCCACTGAAGATGTTAAGGAGATGGTACACTTAAGGACACTCAGTTTGGCAGTAACTCTGCTAAAATACAGTAAGGCAAGGCAAGGCAAGGCAAGTTTATTTATATAGCACTTTTCAACACAAGGCAATTCAAAGTGCTTTACAAAAAATGAAAGAGATTAAGAAAATGGCATTTAAAATCAGTCATTAAAAATAAAAGCTAATAAAATAAACATTAAAAGAAAAAATACATGGATAAAAGTTACAGTGCAGTCAATTAAACATTAAAAGAAAAAAAAGTACATGGATAAAAGTTACAGTGCAGTCTAAGATATGAATAGTTCAATTAAAAGCAGCGACAAAAAGAAAAGTCTTCAGCCTGGATTTAAAAGTAGTCAGAGTTGTAGCGGACCTGCAGTTTTCTGGGAGTTTGTTCCAGATATTTGGAGCATAATAACTGAACGCTGCTTCTCCATGTTTAGTTCTGACTCTGGGGACAGAAAGCTGACCAGTCCCTGAAGACCTGAGAGATCTGGATGGTTCATAATTTAGCAGGAGGTCAGAAATGTATTTTGGGCCTAAACCATTCAGTGCTTTATAAACCAGCAGCAGTAAGGGTTTAGACAGAGATTTTCCAGAATCCCTGCATCCTTGTGATTGAATGTGCACGTGCAATAAATTAAACACTGATGAGCAAAATATATAGCTGGAAATGCATGACTCATTTGAAGTTGAACCACATTTGATTGTGTCGTCCCATGAGGAAGTTAATGAACATTTAACCTGGTTTGCAGTCCTAAAATATGGCACATGGGTATAGAGATGGGTCTGTGGAGACTATCTGACCTGCTCTAAATGGACTTTTATTTGATACCTTGCGTAAGTTTTAAATTGCAGTGCTGACTGAGCTACAGATACTTTCGAAATAGAGTGAACGGGTTTTTCTGTAAGGTGGGACTTATGCTAATTTTTTGATGTTCACCTTAGAGAGCGTTTCAAATCAGTTATTCCACTTTGGCTTGGCCTAGAGGCAGAGCTGTAGTTTCATGTCTGGGATCAAAGGAGCAGAACTCTCACCTTGGTGTGCTGCTAAACTATATTTACTGTCACTCAGTTCTATCTGACAGGATTATAGGTAGCTCTCACAGCAACTGTAAATTGTAATTTACACAACTTTAGCCTGGAGCTGAGCAAATGTAGTAAATTCTGCCAGTCAGATGCTGATTTTGTTTTGCACTAATTCACATTCTGGATACAACTGCAGCAAGGAATGACATTGAACTTTAGTCCTAGTCTGTAACAACATGGTTGTTTTTGCTTATTTGAATGCAAAACTATTACTCAATTTGGGAACACTGGCTATGTTTCCTTTAAAACTAAATGCATTGTAACATTTAGCTCAAACCATAATACATATTTCTTTTAAATGTTTAAAAAAGAAGCCAGAACAGAAGTTTATATTGAAATATTATTATTTTGACACTCACCAATATTCTTTCGCCTCGCGACCGGAAGTCTCTTCCCAGGAGTTGCGTACAAGAACTATGACGCAGCTGCTGTCAAAAAACATTTCGGGAAGTTGTAAGTACTATTCAAAGTGAGGAAAACTATACAAACAATTTGACAGAAGTGCACATGCATTACATTTATAGGCTAGCTAACGTTGTTTACTAAAAGCTAACGTCGTTGCTACTGCTTGCTAACATGTTTTTGGTTGCAGATACAGCTCTCCACCGCCACCGGCTGTCTCTGCTGTACTGCCTGGCTGTCACCACTGCTCTGACACAATATATTGGCTAGGTAATAACCTTTACAGTCTATGGTAATAACGTCACACACGTTTAACAAATATATAATTTGTTAGTGCTTAGTACACAAACTGGTTGGTAAAGTTAGTCGCTATATTTATTTTTTAGCTTGTAGTTAGCATTGCCCTAGGCGTCAATTAGCAGCTTCGTTTAACACATTGACTGACAGTTATTTTCCTCTTTTTAAAGTAACACAGAGGAACCGTGCTTCACACCCGGACCGTTATACTGCAAGCTGACCAATGCAAGAAGCTGGGAGGATATTATCCTGGGACTGCCAACTTCGGTTATTTGAATGGTGAGTACGAATAATGTGATGTTGTTGTGTTATTGTAACGTTAAGTGGATTTGCGCACACATGCGTAATGCACTGTCACGGTATGTGCTGTCGTTCAAGCTAGCTGGAAGACTTTCAAGTGTGCATACTGTATATCCTTTGTTTCACTAGTAGTTTTTTTGCTAATGTTAGTTTCGGTTTGGCATGAACAGCTTTCCCTGTGGTTAACCCTCCTTGTTGTCGTCTACCAGAGGTGGAACAATTACACAGATTATTTACTTCTAAATAAATAGTATAACATACTCAGCAAAATGTCCTGCATTCAAAGGTGTACTTAAGTAAAAGAGTATTAGTACTAAAAGGAAAAGTACTCCTTCTGCAGAATGACCCATTTAAGCACCATATATTTATTTTAATTATTGTATTATAATTAGAGCTGTCAAGTTAACGCGTTAATAACGCGTTAACGCAAACAACAATTAACGCCACTAATTATTTTAACGCGATTATCGCATGTGTATTTTTTTTCCTCGGCCGCCCCGTAGTTTCAGAGCGCATCGAGTTTAAAATACCATCTACAATCTGATGCTGACAGCCCCGCTCCTGCCGCCCGCTTGTGGCAGACCACACTTCCACGCTCACCGGCAGGCACCGACTGGCCATCTGGAGGACCGGGAGGGTGTGTGTATGTGTGGCCCGAGCGAGCGAGAGAGAGACCTTACGTGCATTGTTGTTGTTAGCATATGGTGCTAGCTAGCTGAGCTAACGGATATGGAGCTGTTTAATGAAAACAGAGGAGCGACATTTCGCCACAACTGCGCCGAGCACTTGACTTTATGCAGGAAGCCAGACAGTGGGACATTGTACGAAAAGTCAGCACACTCAGCACGGATAGTGCGCAACATGATTGCAGCGTCCAGGCAGCTCCCGTTCGAGCATATGCCTTGAGTTGCACATAGCTCCAATGATCCATCACACACACACACACACACACACACACACACACACACACACACACACACACACACACACACACACCACACACACACACACACACACACACACACACACACACACACACACACACACACACACACACACACACACACACACACACACACACACACACACACACACACACACACACACCATTTGTATTGTATTATTGAATGAGAGAGGTTCCAGGTTGAATTGAGGCGAATATTTGTAATGTTCAGAGGTTGTTGTGTTTAATATTCATGAGAATTTTTGTCATTGTTCAAATGATAATAAACATTAGCATAAAGCATATTTGTCCACTCATGTTGATAAGAGTATTACAAACTTGAAAAATATTCCTCTAAGGTACATTTAGAACAGATCAAAAATGTGCGATTCATTTGCGATTAATCGCGATTAAATATTTTAATCGACTGACAGCCCTAATTATAATGATTGATTATTTAATGTGTTCACTTCAATGTTGCACTTGGTAAAAGTGGGCTTTATTTGAATTAATGTATACACTACTGGGTAGTTTGACCTATAATCATATATACTATTATATTAGATGATTTATATTTTGTATTTATAAATTGCAAAGTAGCAAGTAACTAAAGTGGTGAAATAAATGTATTGGAGTAACAAGTACAACATTTAGACAAAATATAGTGGAGTAGAAGTATAAAGTAGCTACAATACTTGAGTAATGTATTTTTTCTTTTTACTTTGATTGCGTGTTCCCAAACATGACGCAGTTTGTGATGCAGTTTGGTTTTGAGACATTGAAAAGCACAAGCCTCTTTCAGCTTCATACTGCCAGTCACTTTGTTGACCCTTAACATGTGTTGTTGTGCAGTTATGTTCAATTATGTCTGAGTGAGATTCAGGGTCATATCTCTTCTCTACATGAGGATGCGCTACTCTTTGTTATGCTCCTGCTTTCTGCAGTGAACAAGATCAACATGACCGGCGGTAAAATGATAAAACCTTGATCATGAGTATTCAATTATTATAGGGACCTGTAACATTACATTAAAGCAAAAAGGCAGATAAAGCTCATACCTCTAACCTCTGAATTACTTGTGTTATGTAAAATAGACCTGATAAAGTGCTATTTAAAGGTGGGGTAGGTAATTTTGGAGAAACCAGCTCGAGTGCGCTAGAATTTTAAAATACGAAACTGGAAAAAATCTGCCACTTCCTTACAGAGCCCCTCCTCCAACACACACGAACGCGCACATGACTAATGAGGGCACGAGATAAGTTTGTGCACAGATGGAAGGCTGAGAGGCAGGTAGGCCATCCAGTTATTTTAGCCGGGCCGGCTAAAATGATTGGTTGTGCTTTTTACAGTATTACGGCTTCCAGTGATTTTTTATGATATTCATTGCTTTCGGGATGTTAAGAGCATTCCATGGAATATAACAAAAAGTGTATCTCGAGCCGGTTTCTCAAACTTACCTACCCCACCTTTAAGTACAGTCCATTTACCATTACCTTTTACGACGAATTAGTTATCTATAATTGTATCAGTGCCATGTTTTTTTATTTTCATCATTAGGTGTTTTCACATTAGAGTCGCCCGGCACAGTATGTGAAAACACCTGTGTGGGTCGAGCATGCATCATTATGTTTCCTGATAATAATATTTTATTAGGCCAATTTGTTGATGATGCAATTTGCAATATCAGACCCTGCATTTTAGACATGTCGAGAAAAGAGTGTGGGAAATAGTGATAATGACCTTTATTACCAAAGGGAGACAGCCTCAGACAAGGGTAATAACATATTGCACACAGAAGTACATTCTTCAAATAAGGTGACATAAGTAGTTGTTGCCATGCTCGGTTATGAGATGATGGATTTGTTTTCCGGTGAATGTTTTCACCCTATTATTGTCACTGGTTGTGTTCTTCTTTTTTGGCAGTGTGCATTTTCAAGGAAAATGTCATACTTTTGGCACTCATTTTCATCAGTAATGATATATATCGTGCTTAATACTTACTTCTGAGTAAGAAAAGTGGCAAAAAAGACACCAAGTTTGGTGGTAAAATTAATTAAAAAAAATAAATAAACGAGGACAACTATTTAATTGTTGAAGTAATGTGATGTGAAACCTTAATATTCACCTTCTGTTTTGTCTGACAGCTCATGTTTCTTTTGTTGTCATTTTGCCTCATTTGCAGATCTAAACTTAGTAAAATATGGCATCATTTTCTTTATAAGTGATGGGTAAACCCCCCAAATAATTCCCGTTTAAAGGTGCCTGTGTCAGCTAGATAAACCAGGTTGTGTAATGGATAAAAAAAAGATGACGGGGGAAAAAAGCTGCAGTTAACCATGCAGTTCACATAGCCAGTTCAGATTAAACCGGTGAATCAAATAGCTTTGTACGGACTCCGGAACACGCACGCCTCAGGCCTGGATGTGTCGACATTAGGAGGTGCCGCGTTAAACTGCTGTTGCGAATGGTGTTCGTTATCATAGGAAAAAGCTGGCCTCTCGGGTATTATTGTGATAATAAATCACTTCCAGAATAGCCATTCATTTCAGTCCAAAGTTCTCAAGAGCAATATGGTGCTGAAAGTTCCTGGACATTAAATGATATATGTGTCAGGAGCTGATCAACTATCCATTGTACATGCTGTACTGGCCGCATTTGTTATAAAAGAAAGATGACGCGTCTGTGGTGTTTTGTAGCTTTGGCCCTCTCTCGATATATCTCCCATTAATATTCCTTTCTCAATCCATCATCTTCTGTATTCCCAATATAATGTTGTGCACTGGTTTGAAATACTTTAAGAATTCAAGCATTTTTTGAATTTCATTCATAGCTCCCAGTCAAAGCACTTCATCTGTGGCGTTTTCCATCGCCTTTCCTCAAGGTGTAATAGCTGTAATGCAATCGTATCAGCCTGGCAGCTGAAGGTCGACTTTTAAAAGGTTTTCATTATTGAAAAGGTCAGCTCTACCAGGTGTGAAGCACCGCCACAGCCGAGATGGAAAAGTCAAAATACATTGAAAAAGTATTTAATTGGAAGAATTGTCTCTAATTCTATTATATTTATTTATTCCTTTTGTAGGGAAGCTGTGTAAGTCTGGAAAAAATATGTCCATACATGGTGTTTGTTCACATGCAAACTAGGGACTTTTGTGTGTAAAAGCTTGATTTCTGTGTGTGTGTGTGTGTGTGTGTGTGGGCTGTTCTCTCCACTACCCTGAGCGGTGGCTAGGGGGTGCACTGTGGACACGGTGTGTGTATGGGCAGGAGAGAGAGAGACAGGGAGAGAGAGTGTGTGTGTGTCTCAGTAATGTATTCCTGCCTGTGGCTGGGCTGGTCACATGGGGAGAGCAGCCTGTTTAAAACAGCCTCAGCTTGCTCACTTGGAGCAGTGCGAGACACAGAGACAGACGCACACGTTCTCCCTCTCTCTTTCACATATGCACGCACGCATACACACACACATGCGCGCAGACGGCAACTTTCCTCTATCGGAGTGACACTAACACGCGCGGCAGGATTGACACACTCCCCCCTTGCTACAGTGGAGAAGAGGATAAGGAGTGACACATCAGGAAAAAAAAGAAACACAGAAAAAAAGAGGAGTGAGTAGTGATCTTTATATTTTTCTTATTGTGATTTTTGGGACTTCTTCAGCGAGTGGGATAGATGATGGCACTGTGAGGGGGGCTAAAAAATGAGCAAAGGTGACAGAAGGGAGCGGAGATGTGGCACTGTAGTACCTCTCCATCAATATGTCCCTCTGTCTGCAGGATCTAATGCCGTTAATTAGCAGCGTGCGCCTAGAATGAGAGGAATGCCATTGCTCTGAGCTGGAGCGGCGTTTGCTTCAGGACCCTCACCCTCTCCCGTGTCCTCTGTGTCTTTTTATTGTGTATTGCATGCCGGCTGCATCGTGGCGGTCAGCCTTGCTGATGTTGAGTCCCTGAGAGACGCACGCTGCTCTGCCGGTGTTAAATAGACGCTCATTGATATGCAGATGACCAGGGCACTCTGTTCTAGGGATATGAGTGAGTGATGTGTCAAAGGGAAAGGGGGACAGTTTGCTGCCTCTCCTCCTCCTTATCTCTTCTCTTTCTCTTTTATCCTCCTTTTTCACTTTCTGCCACTTCACCTGTCCCTCTCTTTTCATTAACTTTGCGGTCTCCTTTTTTCTTCATCCAACTCTCTATCACATTCTTTCCCAAACGCTGGTACATGCCGGTATACATAGTGGATTCCTCAGTTGCATAGAAAGAGAGAGGATCGCTAAGGAGGGGAGGGAAGGGGAGAAGAAAGCGAGAGGAATGAAGGAGAAAGTGGAAGGAGGGGAGGGTTAAGGGGGGGGTATTGAAAAGGCTGACACTGGCTTGGACAATTAGCCCGGGGAGTCTGTCCTGGGGTGCTATTCTGAGAGGGGCTTTGGCCCCTGGGCCCTGGGCGCTGGGTCACGGGATGCCTTGACCCCTCCAGTCGACAGCTAGGCATGGGAGCCATTATCACGGCCTGATTGATTAGCACCGAGCGGAAATCCCTTTTCTCTTCACTCCTCGGGAGAAAAAGACGGGAGCTTTTTGTCCTTTTGCTGGTTTAGTATCTGCCTGCCTGAATGTGGAAAGCTCTTTTTTACTGTTGTCAGTTATGGAGGTCTGGTGTCTATATACTTTCTCTCTGGGGGTTGTCTTTTCCTCATGTTTTTACTCCGTGTGTGTGTGTGTGTGTGTGTGTGTGTGTGTGTGTGTGTGTGTGTGTGTGTGTGTGTGTGTGTGTGTGTGTGTGTGTGTGTGTGTGTGTGTGTGTGTGTGTGTGTGTGTGTGTGTGTGTGTGTGTGTGTGTGTGTGTGTGTGTGTGAAGTTGCCCTATGAGAAAGGGGGCTTTCCAATATTTCAGACATCTGATCGTGTTTCCCCATTCCTCTCATCATCCTGAGTTATGCACCTGCAGAGCTAGTTAGTGATGCACTTTGGAGGCTACCTGGAGAAATATAGGAGTGAAGGCGAGAGAATGGAAACTGTTTGGTGAAAAAGAGTTGTGATAAAAGACGAGTGTGCTGAGGGAACGTTGCTTTGGGACAGCTCGGGAAATTGAGCTAATTTCTTCAGTCTGTGTTTCCCCTCTTTACTGTGTCCCCATCTCCATCTCTTTTCTGAGTGTTGATCTTCCCATGGTCCCATCTCACGCTTACTTTCGCTACTTTTCACTCTCCCCCGTTAACCCCCCCTTCTACCCCCCCACACCTCCTCTGACTGGGAGTTTAGCGGGGTGTTTAGCCCAGCTCACGGCTGATCAAAGCAGTGTGTGTCAGACCGGGCTTAGCCCAGGCACTCCTAATGGAGCACCGTTTTCATGCCTAGTTGGTGGGAGGGAGATGTGAAGTTGGGTCGGGGGGCGGGGGGGCGGAGAGAAACAGTTCGAGGCAAAGACAGACAGACAGACGGACAGACAGACACACAGAGAGAGAAAGGGGTATGAATAAGAACTGCAGATAACAGCAGGCAGGCTAATAGAGTGAAACAGAAAGACAGGCAAGCGGGGGAGAGACACTTCTGTCAAAAGCACACAGAGAGTCACAAAGAGAGACAGAGGGAGGGCAGGGAGACGGCCAGTAAATATCTTTCCAGCTTTTTTCTTAGTCAAGGGACCTTGCACCAGTAGGGCATACAGTTTAGCACAGGATAGCTCCCACACATGGTTTGGTTTTAGGCTGGAAGCAACACCAGACAGGAAGAGGCCTGTGAGTGTGTGTGTGAGAGAGAGAGATAACATGAAAAAAAGAAGACATGTACGTGTTTGCCTGGTAGGCATCTGTGTGCCTGTCTATGTATAGGCCAAGCAGCAGACAGGCATGCACGTAAACTGTGTATTAATTTTTAACAGACTATAAAGAAAGCCGTCTAGACCTCTTGGACAATGACCCTGAAGTTCTAAGTTTTACGTATTCTAATAACGACATTTTTGGAAGAGGAAACCATTTCTCAGTAGATTAAGGTGGAAAAAAGTGTTAACCTTGAGAAATGAAGTCCTTAAAATTCAGAATGGTACTTATATCTTATTAAGAGCTCCGTGATGACCGAAAAAAGGACAAGGGTGACATTTTAAAGTGATTCTCAAGAGACGTACTGTGCGAAATTATTGAGAAGTGATGTCAGGGTTGATTAACTGTCAGACTTTGTTTTAAGAGACTGTTATAGATACTTCTGAATGTATCTTCTCTCTCCTGTAATATTTCCTCTCCTCCACACTCCATTCCTTTACTGACCTTTGTTCCCACAAGTTTCCCTTTCTCATCCCCCAATATATCGTCTCTAATTCAATTCATCCTTCCCTTGTTCCCCCTCCTGCTGTCTCCTCACCCCTTCCCACCCATCATCCTTTACTCTCTCAGGTCTTACCTTTTCTCCTTCATTTTTTTCTCCTTCTTGCCGCTCCTTCTCCCATCCCCACCTCGCAATGCTGGTGTTTATGCTTCAGACAGAAGAAAGGTAAGGTAAAACTAGGATAATATTTCCCCTAACATACTTACTGCCTGGGTAAATATCCTTGGACAGATGTCCGAGTGCAGGCCTGATCAGAGGAGGGCAGAAGGAGGGGGGGGGCGCTAATCTCACTGCTGTAACGTACACAAAGGCTACAAATTGGAAGCTGGTGTTGAGAGGGAGGAGGTAGAGAGACTTTTTTGTCTTGAAAAGTTGAGGATTTGGTCCTGAAGCGTTTTCTTTTATTTGAAAAGAGCAATGTAGGAAACAGTCAGATAAAGTTAGCTCCGCATTTTTAGCTGACATTGATAATCGCTATCACCCTTTGAAATGACAAACATCACACTTATTACAAACTTATTACCAATAATAACTTTTGGCTTTTGCCAGTGCTCTCTGCAACCAGGTGTCCGTACTTAGCCAGAAATTATGTGAAAATGTGCCACTACTCCATGGCAAATTTGGAGTCTTACAGTTACAGTAGTGCAATGACACCAAGTACATCCAGTGATTCCCACAGCATGTTAATACTTTGGGGTGCCCCCAAAGTATAATGGCTCCCCCCAAAGTATAATTTGTGTGTTTTTTTTGTTTTTTTTAACTCAGTGAGCACTCATTTGCATTTGCATTGGTGGCAATGAGTGCTCAGTGAGTAAAAAAAACTTAAAAAACCATAAATTATACTTTGGGGGGAGCCACCCATAAATGATACTTTGGGGGGAGCCATTATACTGGTAAACAGCCTCTATGGGCGCGAGTCCAGACCCACTTTTGGAATCAAATGATGACGTCAGTGGGATTATCTCCTTTATCAACTCCTAAGCATCCCCGGGACAACATCACTAGTCCCGCCCCTAAAAAGGTGTGAACTTGAGCCAATCAAGGACTACTACTACTAGGTCGTCCTTAGACAAGTTTGCCAACGGGTTCGCCAATCCTCACGGTCCTCCATACACCCGGCCAGCTCTGTGGAGCTTTCCACCCCCACATCCTTCCTCAGCACCTCCACGTATTTTGGCGTGGGGCGCCCTCTTGGTCGGTGCCCGTGTGTTGGCTCCCAGAGTACTAACTTGCCAGCTGGAAGTTCCTGGTGTCGATGGCAGTGACCTGCACATTTCAGTTTCCTGGATGCCACCTTGTCACTCAGCCTGGGTAGCCCACCAGGACTAGCCCCGCTCCTAAATTTTTGAGAGATTTCTGAGGAGATTTTTTTTCACGCAAACCCCCACCCACCCCACCCCGAGTCGTTCCCCCAAAGTATATTTCATTTCTGCGGGAATCACTGACATCATTATTGTACTAGAAGTAGCAATAGTTTCAATTCAGGATTCTTACTTGGAATTGAGTATTTAAGACCATAGTACTTTTACATAAAGGACCTGAATACTTTTTCCACCACAGTTGTACTTTCCATTCATATAACAACAATTTATGCTAGTCAACAAAATATCTCTGAATTATGTACTCCAACAAAAGTGCTTTAATTTAAGGTGTGAAAAACTAAGTAAAATGAGTAAACTCAGTCAGACATATTTGATCAATATTTAATAGGCTGCTAATGTAATTTGCAGGTTGTAGCAACAGTTTAATTCTGCTGCCACTAAACACTTTTATATCTCAATCAACAAAAGATGATTAAAGATTGCCTCTGAATCTTTTTAGACGACTGTAAGATTTTTAATACATACTTATATTCAAACTGAACCTAATTAGATTTACTGAAGGATAGAAAAGGATTTAGATCTGATAAGCTGATTCACTGTATTTGGATTTGACAAAATACTTTTGAAAACCTATGAGAGGTTCAGAGGAAGAGACTCTGAAGCATATTTATGTGTACATAAATACATTAGAGGCGTATGATATATGTCGAGCTCTTTGTACACAGCCATTCTCCAAGCGGCAGCGAAGAATCGAGAAAGCAAGTCCCGTGCTTTTCTCCTTCTACCCTCTCCCGCTCTCTTCTTAGTTAGATATGCCACTTGCTGTGTGCTTTTATCTAAATGCACCTAAGGGTGTGAGAACATGACAAGATTTTGTTGAGATTTGGCCCCAATTAAGGCAGCCTCACAAGCGTTTCAGAGATTTTACAACGTCTTCCTCTCTGCACCCTGAGCTGGAAGATCTCAGAGGGGGGGGGGGGGAACGACTCTTTGTGTAATTTTTTCTGTAATCCGAAAGAACTCTTCGTACATTTTTAATATGCAGATGTTAAAACACTCTAATGCCATAACATATCCTCTTACTTTGCATCAGGACCTTACGCTGTGAAATGTTCCTAAAAATAGTCTTGTCTATCCTCATTTTCTTGTATATTTGGGCTTCTTTTGCAGTTTTTTCGCCTGTTTCTCTGCATGTGAGCCACTCTGTCAGTCTGCTTTTATGCTTGTCAACTTGCGCGTGTGCCAGCGGGTCAGTTTGCGCGTCAACTTGTGTGCGCGTCAACTTGTGTGCGTATCTGCTGGCCTCTGCTGCGTTTTCATCTCTCAGCTCTCTGTTTATCCCCTGTAGCATTCTTGCAGCAGAGGCAATAAAGGAGTTGGACTGCTCTAACTTTCTGATCAAAGTAAACTAAGGATGAAAGGAAGGAAATGGAATATGCATCACTCATCCCCCCCATGCGAACATGAAGAAAAAATGCCTCCTCCAGTAGGGGGCAAACCTCCTAAATATATTTGTCATATATTTACCCCTCAAGTTATTGCTGTTGTAACATTTACATCCTGGTACTGTACTGACAGCAACAGTACACTTATTAATATATTTTATACATGGCAGAAACGCACACACAAACTCATCCCAAACATGCTAATTTAGCCATTATCAGCTTTTTTTATTATAATTTGTGTTTATATTTTTTTTCATTTGTTTTGAAGCAATTCTCTAGTTCGCTTTTTGCATAGAAGCTGTTGTCGGATAGTCAGAAATTGCTAATATCTCAGACTTTAGCTTACCCATCTTTATCTGTATCAAAGGAGGTGAATGTGGCAATGAAATCAATTATTCCTGCCATCCCCTTCTCTTTGTAATAATAATTGGCTGCACAGTATGACTGCTAATGCATTTACAGTATAGTTTGATCTGTATCAAATAATAGCAGTAGGCTTTGATCCTTAATCATTTCCTTCTCAAAACTTTGTACAACTTTTTGTTAATACGACCACAGCTCTTGTTTGGTTTGGAAATAGACGTTTTTGTGTGTGTTTTATTAACAAAATAATAATGTGGTGGTCACATCGTTGTCTTTTCATCCATTAATCATGCTGCAGTTCTTCTATTTATCCCAAACTGACAACTAGCACATCACTGCCGGTGTAGAAGAAGATTCTCTTTTTCAAAGTGTGTAAGAGGAGTTTATTTGTACATGCTGCCACATGTTGCTTGTTTTATGCATCCCCTGACAAGGTGTCAAAACGAGGCGAGCGAAGAGATGTGTGGCTGTCAGGGAAACGGGACATCAGAGAAAAGCTTGCAACTGAATAAGTGAGACAACAAGGAGAGGCCGTGTGTTGCTAACGGCTGACAAGATTATGGTCATTCTTGAAGGAGAGGAGAGACGCAGCGGTCAGGAGAAGGGACAGTGAAAGTTGATTCTAAAAAAGAATGCAGGACGCTTTCTTCCGAGGTGGAATAGACAACCAAAACAACACCAAATCCCTGACAGGACAAAGGAGAGGCTAGGGGCGTAAGCTAACATACAGTATGTGACTTGTTGACTGAGGGATTAAAGGAGACGGCAGAAAGACGACTCGGGAGGTTGGGAGGAGGCTCGCAACAAAGCGATTGTGGTCAAAGGCGAGGAGCAAAAGAAAGTAGATTAAATGATGGAGCAGAAGGAAGTTTTACTGAAGGATACCATCGGGCATGATTGGGACTAGAATGAAGGTGGTAGAAAGAAAGGAGGTAATGATAGACCTGGAGACAAACGGCAAACACGATTGTGGTCAAACATGGGAGAGGAGGACCAGAATGGTGTGGAGGGTACGACAGGAAATGTGCGGTTTTAGAAAGACTTTCAACAGAGTGATTAGAGCAGTAAGAGAAGACAGGAGGAAAGGAAGGGCACAACACAAAGAGAAAGGTGAACACATGGACGCCTAAAACCATAATGGCCACTTTAAGATTGCGGTCAGAGGAGAGGAATGGGTGCAAAGAATAGAGGAAATGAAAGGGGACATGTTGCACAGGTTAGGAGAGGAGACGGTGCTTGTTGATTTGACAATAGTCATTGCGGAGAATACAAATGGAAAAAGAGGCAGGCGATCAAATGCCAAATGCAGGAGGAGGACACAAGCCTCAAAAGTTATACTGTATGTTTCCTGCGGCAGTAGTACTCTAAGTTAAATTGACTGGCCAGGCAAAGACAATGTTATGTGACATCCTTGCAAATGACACATCAACTTCTCAGCACACGAGTGTGTCAACAGAAGTTGTTTGTACTATTTGGAACACACGTAACCCAAAATAACCTGAAACGTTAGTTCATTGGATTTCTGTTTTTGCCCTCACAGCTACAGCTTTTCAGCTCGCTTTATTTGAAATTCAGGTCTGATCTCACAGTACATCAGCAGTGGGATTCTGCAACACAACCACCCTCATTTATTTTCATGTTTACTTCTTTTTTAAAACTCAAATTGAGACCTGACATCCCCACCCGTGGGTGCGGAGGATGTTCTGGGATCGAGACGCGTTATTAATTATGCAACGTGTTTAAAAATGAATGCATTTTCCATCAATCTACATTAAGGCTCCCACTTTATGATAGAGCCATGCACATATCTATATTATATTTTTGGAATATTTCACATATATTTATTTATTTGAGATATTAAATATATACAGGCTGTTGAAAGGCTTTGGGCCCTGCCGCGGGCATTTCAGGCTGTAGGTAGATGTGTGTATGTGTTTGCGCAGCCTGTGTGTCTATCAAAGGTCTTTGCCCAAGTGGGTGAAGCTCCTTATGTCCGTCTCTTTCTATATCAGTCCATATATTTGCTTGGGGACGTGTACAGAATCATGCCTCTCTGCACATGTTAGAGTGAGTGCCTCTCTCAGAGCCGGAGGCTTTTAATCTATTAAAGCCTGATCCTTAAACACTAATCAATGCACCCTTTTATATTTCCATTACAGTGCAGAGGGAAAGGAATAAATAAAGCATGACAGGGGAGCTCAATAGTGGCCACATAGCGTTGGAAAGTCCCTCTGGTTGTTCAAACCAGAGGAAGGATAAGACTTATCTCTGTTTAAACAAAAGTTGCTGTGCTGCTGCGGTACATTTTAAATTGAAAAATGGCTCTATATTTTTTATGAAATCTCAAATGGCACGCAGAGATTGCAGACCTCCGCCAAAGCCAATGCTGCATTAAATAGCGTCTTAGATGTAATAATGGAAGATTTGAATGAAATCCTCAGAAATACTCACTCAGTGGAATTCACTCTTTGCATTAGTATTAGTATTATACATCGCTTGGGGAGTAGTGTTCAGGGCCATTAAACCTGTCCACACTACGCACTTTGTCGGATCTGGGACTTGAACCAAGGATATTCTGGTTTCCAAGCCAACTTCCTATGGAATCAGTCTGTGCCCTGTTGTTTTATTTTTTTATGTATGTCATGTAATTTATGGAATTGATGAGGCTCCCGATGGCATGGCCAACAGGATGTGAATGTTACCTTTCATGAACAAGTGTCACCTTGCATGGAAATATAAATCCAGTCCATATACCCATTTACGACCTATCCAGGGTGTTCATAATACACCTCTCGACCAATGTCAGTAGTATTAATCTCCAGAACCCCCCCACTTTTTTTCAAAATGTGTCTTAAAGGTTTTAGCGCCTTTAGTTGATAAAGAATAGTTTTATGGTTGTTTTGACTCCATCATATTTTATATTTCCTAAATAAGCAGTCAGGTGATCAGGTTATTAAAGCCAAAGGTGTTCCCAGATCATTTAAAATACACTTTATTTGGAGGTAAAAGCGAAAGAAAGTATTGCCATGTCGATAAAAACCCTTCAGTGCACATTAGAGGGGATTTTTACATCCTCGTTTACTACTCAGTTTGCCTCGGAAAGTCTCTTTCTTTAGCAATGTCAATCAATGTTCTGTGAAATGTCAGTATGTGCAATGTTATGACGCACAATAGAAAAGATTGGCAATCTTTAATTTAATTCACAAAAGGTAAAGTTTAAATTTGAAAAATGTTTGATAAGAAAACAGTTAGCCGCATTCTTAATCACAGAGCTACCAAAGTGCTGTATTACATGTTGCCTCTCCAACTGGGATCTATGTCGCTACAATTACAAATATGATTAATGTACACTTGACAACTCCCCCCTTTCATTCAGACCTGCGAGAATCTCTACTTTCTGTGCAACATGCTCTATTAGCAGCCTCACGTCGCGGCCCTCCCACCCCCTCTCTTTTTCTTCGTCTTCTTTACATGTAGTGCTCCTTTTGCTCTTGGTATTGCACCATGTATTCCTTTGAGACCGCGTTTAACCGGTGATATATGCACTGTAGCATTCAGTCGGGAGCGAACACTTTCAAGCTTTGCAGAGGACAATATGCACTCCAGTTTTTCAGACAGCAACTTACTGCAGTGCAACAGGAAGCCACATTACCCCCCCCCCCCCCAAAACCCCCCTCTTTCCCATTTAAACCCACTAAACTGACAGTTTGCCTCTTCTCAGATCACTCTTTATTAGCTATATCTGCTTGTGTACATGTCCCTCAACCCCAATTAATGTAGTATACCTAAGTGGCAGATTTGCATTAGGCTGAGCTATCCCTTGAAGTATACTTTATTAGCGTTGTCTGAGTAACCCGCACCAACAGTCCCCCCCATTGCAACCCCACCCATCCCCTCGGATCCAACGCAAACACTTCTGTTTCCCCACACTTAGCCAACAGTATTTTTTCACCCCGAGTGTACGTGTGTGTTTTTCCGCTCCGCTGTGGTAGTTTATTAGCGATGTCTCCTTTGATAGTTAGTGTGCACGCCTGATTATGGCTGAAAGGGAGTGGGCCGGGCGCTGGGCCGGAGGAAGTCTGCCTAATGATATTAACAACATCCTTTATTGGGTGGCTACTGCAGGGACAGGGAGGAAGGGGGAGGAAAGATAATGCAGGGAGGGGGAATAGACTGAAAGAAAAGGGGAAACAGGGGAAAGTGAACTTTTTTGGTGAATCAAAGAGACAGTGTGTGGAAGGCAGGGGGGGGTTAGTTTGTCAGGGGATTTAGCCAGAAGTAAAAAAAAGGAAGTGGTCGATGGACAGGAGGCAAAATAAACAGGACAGAATTATGAGGGGGGGGGTTAATGCTACGCAAGTGGCCAAATACCATGATGCTAGATATTCCCACATATTACCATTGTAATATATAGTTTACAGAGCTGTTTGTGCCCCTCTAATAGAAATTGTCATATCACAAATCGCCTAGCAACCTCGTCTGACTCCATCATGGAGGTCCACTGGGGGGGATTAGCCGCGTGTAAATAATGGGCAAGTGTCTTAACAGCAGGGACGGACAAACAAGGCTACCTGGGAAAAAGATTATTGTGATGCTGATTTTAAGTTTTGTGTGTGAAGGAGAAGCCTCAAACTAAAAGGAGAAATGGCTTCTTAAACCAAGTTTTCTGTAAAATAGGCAGAAAGTCATGTCAGATTGAGGCAACTAAATCTAAAAAGAGCAGAAACAACACGTGTAATGCTGTTAGAGAATATGTCACTGGTTGTTCTCATTGGTCGGTGCAGGTTTTTATAAAAAAAGAAGTGAATTACATTTCATTTTCAGGTTTATACTAGTATTTGTGTTCCTCCTAGAACATGTTGATTTAACGTAAAAAGAAACAACTTTAAATGCTTAATTGTATGCCTGTCTCTTTAGGTCTGGAAAAAAGCCTAGTCAGCTTTGATTGACTTGCGACAAAAATATGGCACACCTTTGCAAAGGTAGAACTTGGAGACAAATTTGCATGGAATGTTTTCTGAGGCAGCCTATAAAAAAAAAAGTGAAACTTGCTTCGTTGTTTTATTTCAAATGTATGCACAAGACTACATTTTCTTTACGGTATCGTATCTTGAACATATTAATCGGTGTATTTGCTAACACCAAGGTAACATTTACTTACGTCTGCAAATTAGCTTTTGCTTTTGTATTTGATATCATTTGTAATGTCTAAGCATTATTCATAGTCATCACTTCCATAGGTTTCTAAACATCCGTGTTAATCATTGTCGCCATATTCGAGTGTTTGCTCACAAACTCATATGCAGAAATATTCACATTATTCTTTTACTCGTTCAATGTCACACAAAAGATGAAAGCGGAGGCATCATCGACACCAGAGCCCAACAGACAGGCAGTGAATAAATGGCGGGGGATTATTTACATAACCGGTTTATGTTCCTTTGTGCTGTTGAAAGACATCAACAGACACTAAACGAGATTAAGGTATCTTCTGTAAACTGGCATTGTATGGTCGAGAGAGCAGAAAACACCCACGTTCACTTACAGAGAAATGCACTTTATTACTGCATCGAAGTATATTAATGACGAAACTAGTGGATTGAGATATAATCAGTCTGAATCAACATGTGGAGCGACCGTGAATACATTCACAAGAGTATCATCTAGAGTCTGAGATTTTTAAGATAACACAGCACAAAAAGACGCAGACAGGGCCAAAATTGAGCAGCAACACTGGATAAACCATTTCCTTTAAGGTCAAATGAAATGGATTTAACTCAGCTGTCACTTTTAGTTTAGATACAACAGTCTACAAAACAGAGAGCGTACTGCTTTGGAGAGAGTTGACAAATGGAGCTTTATTTCTCTCTTAATTTGATTTGTTTTACATCTTCAAAACCAATTATATTCATCATTCTGTCCCTGCTCAATGTTGCAGCTTGTTTTGCTCTAACAAATCAGTTTTTGTACATCCTCAAATCCTAATTTACAGACTCATTACTGCTGTATAAAACAATAAAAACGCATCAAATAGCAACCAAAGAAAACAATTTTGGTCTTTGTTCCGAACAAACGTACTTGTTTCGTTGTAGTCCCCTTAGCAAGTCTGTTTTTTTGGGAGAAAACCATGCACGAAACAGCATTTTAACAGATGCAATCAAAAGACAATGTTCCACCCTGTCTAGCACAACCACCGACACCCATATAAACACTGCTGTCACACACACACACGCTCGTTCCAACTCACACACTAACACACTCCCACACAGACAGCGTGTTGATTGTTAAGCAGCAACCAATCCACATCTCCCACAAACACCCAGTGAAAGCTGTCACCTTGAGAAGCCTCGCTCCACACCAAAAAAATGTCAGGGCTGGCAATTTCCTCTGTTTACCTTGGCGAGGTGCCTAAGGTCCCATACTCCTCCCAGATGTGTGTGTGCGCAGGCATGTTTGTTTGTCTGTTTACGGGCCTGTTGGTCTGCATACGGGTGAGTGTCAGCTGTGTGGCTGTTTTGTTCGTCTGTCTGAGTTTCTGTGTGTGTCTGTTAGGGGTGTAACGGTTCACAAACATTTCGGTTCGGTACGTACCTCGGTTTTTAGGTCACGGTTCGGTTCGGTACGTTTCCGGTACAACAGAAAAAATTATCACAAAACATAAAATATATATATATATTTTTTAATTATTATTAAACTGTGAATAATGTATTCACTCAAATAAATACAAAATATAATATAATAAAAATAAACATCTAAAGGTGGGGTAGGTAAGTTTGAGAAACCGGCTCGAGATACACTTTTTGTTATATTCCATGGAATGCTCTTAACATCCCGATAGCAATGAATATCTTAAGTGCTTTGACAAAAAATCCATTAAAAAATGTCATCTATGGAAGCCGTAGTACTGTAAAAAGCACGACCAATCATTTTAGCCGGCCCGGCTAAAGTAACTGGATGGCCTACCTGCCTGTCAGCCTTGCATCTGTGCACAAACGTATCTCTGCCCTCATTGGTCATGTGCGCGTTCCTGTGTGTTGGAGGAGGGGCTCTGTAAGGAAGTGGCAGATTTGTTCCGGCTGTGTATTTTCAAATCCTAGCGCACTCGAGCTGGTTTCTCCAAAATTACCTACCCTACCTTTAAGGTGCAGCATTTCGATGAACTGAAATAATCTGTATTTGAACTGAACTAGTACCTAAGCAGCCAGTTTGACATTAGGACTTGCTTGTCATTGTATTCTCATGTTGTTCTAAAGAAAGATGAACTTGTCCACATTGCTTGCTGAAAGGGCAGATCTGATGGCACTAACGATGTCTCCTGCTGTGGAGAACACCCTCTCTAGGGACAGAGGTAGCAGATACAGCCAGGTAGCGCTTTGCTAACATGGCAACATAAGGATATTTGGCGTTTGTAATAGCTTTGGCTCGGTCTGAACTCTCTGCGAGTGGTGGAGGCTTAAATGCTAGCGGGAGTTGGGTTTGCACTTCAGTCTTTTTTCTTTTGGTACCGGTGATATTCACGTTCGGGTGATGCCTTTTCAAGAGTGTGCAAGTTTGATTTATTGCCAGTCGCGTAACCAATTTTAGTTGAACAATGCCGACAAGCAGCTTTGGTTCAGTCCAGCTGTCTTTGTCCGTCATCCTTGTTCGTAACTGCGAAACCAAAATGTTCCCAAACCGGAGACTTCAATGATGCTGGAGGATTTACGAGCTCAACTTTATCTGCGTTCGCCATTTCGACAGTTCCTAAAATTACTGACTACATTTGAACGCATCCCTCTGACCAGCTCTCATAGTATGCCTCTCATCCAATGAAATGACTTGCTCGCTCTATGACGCGTTGAACCCAATGTGAGCAAATTACTCTGAATGCTGCGACGCAGCACCTGAGATTACTTCCAAAAAGTTGTTCACGTTCTCAATTTTTTACGTTTAACGTCATATTCGTTCGGTACACTTCGGTACACACGTGTACCGAACCGAAGGGCCTTTACCGAATAATTTCGGTACGTGTACCGTTACACCCCTAGTGTCTGTGCGTGTGAAAGCTACACAACATAAACTCATTCTCTTGCACTTCGTCTCTCTGTAAGCAGTGTCAGCATCTCTCTGCACCTGTGGCTAAGAAGACATATCACACACGCACACATACACACAAGCTAGCAAAGGCATTGACTAAATGCAGCGACAGCGTTTAACAAAACACACATCCTCAGTTTGCCATCATCAGCGAGCACATGCGCCTTGTCACATACATTGCATATACAGGGTGTCGCGATGACACAGTTGTGTCATCTGCACACACAGAAAGCAGTTTGCCAGAGTAAAGATATCATTAGTCTTAACCCACAATCTTTCCCCAGGTAGAGCCTGAATACCCTCCATTGTGTGTTTGTGTGAGAGAGTAAGAGATAACACTGACCTATCTTTGACTTGGAGGCAGAGATTCAGATATTTCCTCATCGGTAAGGTGCACAAAGCAGAATATCAAATCAAATCAAGTTTTATTTATATAGCACATTTATAAACGATTTTTGGTCGAGCCAAAGTGCTGTACATATCATTTAAAAAAAGGGCATATTACCCAAATACACTTTAAATGGCTTCTATCCTTGAGTTGTTGTGTGTGTGAGTGTGTGCATGTAATATTGATATATTCTTTTTCTATAAATTGCATCCACCATATGATGGTACATTTGCTTTTGCTTGTAGTTTTATTTGTGTCTGCCTCTGCAGAGAGAAAACACGTTTTATTTTGATATGATTTGTTTTGAAGAAGACATCGATGGTCAAAAAGTTTGTTTTCTCTTTTCATTTCATTTCAAATATCATCTCTTGAGCTTCTTTCAACTGTTTTAATTAATGTACACTCTAAAAATACAGATATAGAGAGCAAGTAAACATCAATTAGATCTTCAATATTTGACATCTAACTTTATTTAAAAAAGCAGTTTGTGTTTGTTGAAAGAGTGAACATAATAGTCTGCTGAGCTGTACATGCCCCATTGCGATGTTGCATAAACTCAACCCTCTAATGCATACACGCTGACACGCACACCTCACACATTGCCTGTTGTTGGGTTGACGGTAGCTGAATGCACATTTTAAACATATCGTGTGTAACTTTTTTAAGTCTTTCAAGCTGATTTGTACATGTGTGATAGCACCCTTTTATGGACCTTCCAAACCTTTATCTAACACTGTTTCAGCATTAGAAACACTGGAACACTTTTCCATTCATAGCTTGTAAATCAAATAATCTGAAAGGTCACCTTACAGGGGCCGGTTCCCTCACTTCGCTGTCCTCCAGCAAATCAACACTGTCAACATGGAAACGACCAAAGAGAACCGGACCGAGCATGTAAACTGGCTGCATGAAACGCCACAGTTCTCCGGCCAATAATTGGATGCCTGATGGATAAAAAACCCCAGGCCAAACACCAGCTGAACACACCATCTGTTTTTCCGCAATCCCACTTATTAGGGATACGTATTTTAATTCGTATGTATTTCCCTTGTCATTTCACGGCCAGTGCTATCAGCCTTCTATTTCCTGCCGTTTTTATCCAATTGTCATTTCATTTGCAGTCTTATCAGAGCTTACCATCTTGTTAGTGCTAATTTTGAGGTTGACTCCTTTTTTTCCAAGCACAGATTTCTTTTAATTCAGTCACAACAGCCTTTAAAGATATATATACTTTTGGGCAAATTTGAAACATCAAACTTGAAGATATCTCCATTTGTAACTACGCTTTTGTAAAGTTGACTAAACAGAATGCAGAATTGTGTCCCAAAACTCCTCCAGTGATTGTTCTGCCACTGCTGTGTTCATTATGTTTTTTCTGGAGAAGCCACATTTGAAAACCAATAGACCCGTCAGCAGAGAAGCCAGAGGCGGCCAGTCATGCTAGCCTTCTGCCACCTCTCCCAGTAGATGCAACCTTTTTTACATCCTCCATCTGTGGCTCTATGATGATCACTTGAAACAGCCACCTGCAGTGGTGCCATCGCTGACAGGCACAAACAGAATTAGTTTCATCCATCCCAATTTTAGTAACATCGTCGTTGTTTGTTAATGACATGTCTCCACGTGTGTATGTCGGAAAGAGTTCAGCATGTTTTCAGCTGCAACACAGTTTTTTCCCGCTTGTGATCTTGAACTGGCTACCATACCATCAACTGGCCGAGAGCTGTACAAGATAATAAAACATTCATAGTAAATACATCATTAGGTGGACAAAAGTTGTGTAAAAAGAACATTTGGCAGCGAGGCGTTGCACATGTCCCACAGCGCATTTTGCATGCTTGTGTCAAAGTGAGACTGTACAGGTTTATGAGAATAATGTTTATTGGCATTTTGTTTTTCCAGGTAAATACATATAACCTTAGAAATAAAATAAAATACAACAATAGTCACAATCATCATTGTATCATTACTATAGTAGATAAGTCAATAAATAAATGCCCTGTAAAAAATATAAAAAATAAACCATGTCAAAAAATACATGTTTTATAAATAGTATACAAGTTTTAGTAGTAAATAATAATAATAAAAAAGGAACATTATAAAATAACATGCATATTTTAATGGATGTTATTTTTTTGTAAATGCATACCCTTTTTGTGTTGGATATATATATTTATTTACATTTGGTTTTTCCAGCAAAATACATAAACCCCCCCAAAAAAGGAAATCAAATAATCAATAATCATCTCAATGATACGGTTCACAGACAATATTATAGTAAATCAAGTAAATACATACAATCTCCAAAATAGACAGATAAGAGTATAATAATTTGAAGAAGAACATTTAAAGACAATATGCATTAACTATTCAAAACTGTAAAAAGTCATGCAAAATTGTTAAAAATATTTAACAGTGAGGACATGCATGTGCTTGTATGTGTTCGAGAGTGGATGTGGATTACATTTCACTGCTGAGGCATGTTGAACAGTCGGTCAATTCCCTGCCACACGTTCAGTTTTACCTCCCCATGACAAATTCCTAGATTCCCCCACAACACATTCCTGATGCATTATTGGTCATGGACATTATATGGTCTCACATATTCTGTCTCTGGGAAGTGTCAAGTTGCATGTATGCGAGTGAGTTAAAATGGGAAAGACAGAGAAAGTAAAAAGACAAAACAACATAAAAGCCAGAAGTGTTTCATTTCCTATTTGGAGAAGATTTAGTGTCATGCTAATGGCGTTTTTCAAAGAAGTCTGGCTGGCTTTATTTGAATTTAATTTCTTCTCTATTGTCTTTACAAAGAGCCGGAATTCATTTGTGATGTAGTCATGCTTCAGTATTTTTAATTTAAACTAACTTAATGACTTCTTTAAGTACCTATAATACCCACTTTGGTTTTCTGTCCTACAACTGTTAAAACAAGAGAAGGAAAATGTTCCTACAAACAAAAGATCAGTTGACTCTTAGTCATGTCATATCCTGTCTAAATCCATTAAAGCAGATACACGATCCCACATAATGACATTCAAATATTCTCCAGACCTTCTCCCATAAACAATATGCCAAAAGAAGCCTTTTAAACCAGAGGGAGAATGTTGTCTGTGAAGAATAAAATGAATGTTTGTAGTGGCAGTGGGGGAACTGACATGGCTTGAGGCGTCCATATTGTTGAGGAAAGTTAAGGAGGTTTAGCTCAAGTGTGAAATCCATATTGAAGCCCTTCGGTTATGCTCCACTTGACGGGTTGCGTGTGTCTGTGTGGGTGCGTTTCCACATCTGTCTGTCCATGTGTGTGTGCGTCTACTTTCATGCTTCGTTCGTGTGTGTTATATAGAATGTCTCTGCTTTGGTACGAGTGCATCACACTGGTATTTCCATTTAAAGGTGTGCCTCTGTGGTGCAATTCATGACCCCCTTAAATCCATTGACTGGTAGCTCAAAAAGACTCAAATTTAGAGAAAAAAAGTCCATATGGTACTTATCATAAGCGAGCATATTTATCCATTACTAGAAGCAATTGGTTTTAATTGCCTACTTAGAAGTAATATGGCCTCAAACTAGCATTTTCTTCTCATAAAACCTAAATGAAATATGAGAATGCCTATTAACTGCCACGATTATGTTATAATAATCAGAAAATTGAGTTGTCAAGACTGGAAAGCCTCGTTTTAGATGGTAGTTACACACCATATGCTGGGTGTGTATGTTGGGAAGTAAATTGATGGCTACACAGGGAAATTTTGTCCCAATTGATCCCACTTAAAATGTTCGATACAGCAAATCAGAACCTTATTGTCGCGTAAACACAGACTGAATTTTGCATTGGTCTATTTTAGGTCCAAAAACAGTTGAAGGTTTATAATTATTTTTCTTCTTTACTTGCTTGTGAAGCGCTTTGAGCACCAGGAAAAAGCGCTATAGAAATAACATTATATTATTATTATATACTTTGACGATACAGATTGGTACATGACTGCACCTCTTTGCATTACTACAGTACTTCATATTCAACCCTGTACTCAATTAAAAGTAAAATACATACATGTCAAACTACTCAAAATCAAGTAATATTTCCTAGTACTACAATCTTAATCTCATTACTATATCCCGGAAAATGGCCTTCATATATGATATACTAATTTATATATAACATTATTAGATTCCAAATCTAAAAAAACTACTAAAGCTTTCAAATAATTGTGCTGAAATCTAATACATTTTCTCAATTCTTACATGTAGTAGAGTATAATTTTAAAGAAGCATTAAATGGAGATACTTGAGAACGTTATAATTGTATTTAGGTAACTAGTTAAATGTAGTTACTTCCCACTGAATATTGGCAGTGAAGAATATCCATTCAGGGATAATTCCTAAATAGCACAGTGGCCTCAGTGTGCACTCAATCCTGTCAGGTGTTAATTAGTTTGAAATAATCCCAAATATTCAGTGCTGCAGTTTACATTTGAAAGTATATTTAACTAAGCCGTGACTTAATTTCACTGATAAATGGCTTTGAGGGAAGCTTACGGCTAACGCTTTAATTGACTAAGCATGATTTCCCTATCTTCAAATGGTCATCACATTGTCCTTCCTCTTAACAATAATGTCCATCGCCTGGAAGAGTGTTACAAACTGTAGAATATCCTTGGTCATAACTAGGGTTGCAAAGGGGCGGAACATTTCAGGTACATTTTCGGTAAGTTTCCGGTAAATGTCCATTGGAAGTTAAGCTGGGGAATTTTGGAAATATTCCATATTGGAAACTTTCCATGGGAATAATGGGAATTATGATAATTTATGGCAACTAACTGGGAATTGAGGGTAATGTAATCGAATTGTATCATATCCAAGCATACATATAAACATTTTGTTTTATCATGAGAAAACATCCATGCAAAATCATACAATTAAAAAAAAAAAAAACATGACATTTCAACAGATTTATTTTTAAGTAGAACAGAACACGTTTTAATTATTTTATTGAACAATCATTTGTTTCATTGACGAACAAAAACATAATATGACATCTAGAAATCATCTGTGCATGTGATGGAGGAATGCACATGCCTGTAGGGGGTGTGGTCTCAATAGCCATGCAGTAAGCAGTGTGCTATGTGCATGTGATTAAGGAATGGCATGGATATTCAAGTTCATTCACTTGAATGGCATCTGTTTGTTTTAGTCAAGATTAAGGTAAAAATATACTTTCCCCAACTATATTTAAGTTCCCTATGAAGAGCCAACCTTCAATTTAGAAAATTCCCATAAATTCCCGTTAATTCCCATGGAAAGTTTCCATCTTTAAAAATTCCGGAATTTTGCAACCCTAGTCATAACACATGACTACATTCAATTGAGACAAGCCAGTCCTGATCGGCAGTTCTATTTTAAAAAAAAATAATATTTCTGACTAGGAATGGTAAATAATAATACAACTTAAAAAGCTACCCCAGAAAGAGTGGGTCAAAATTGAAATAAAAAATACCTTTTAGATCTACAGATCTTGGTTGACATTGCTCATATTAAACTGCTAATGCACCCAAGGCCCTAGCTATTTCCTTTTGATGTACAGCACACGATAGCATTGTATAAAAATAACTTATATATTCACACACTGCAGATAAACTCAGTCAGGGAGGATTGTGAATATTATTGGAATAAAAACACATTTTCTTGCTGACAATGATTCCAACTTTGCGCTCGGGGGTGTGCTTGACTTAGCTCTCTGGATCGTTTTTCATGTGCAAGAGGCTTTTAGAAAGCTTTATGTTCAAAAGACAGGCATAAGGGATTCTCACGGGGCTGTGACACTCCTATTAGGAATACAATTTCCCACGATACAGCACACACATTAGCTTAGAAACACACGCCGGCTCTGTAGTCCCCGCCTGCAGTAGCGTGCACAGATTGTGCTTACATTGTACCCCAACGTGTTTCTGGAGCGCTGACTCAGAATCGCTTGTCTAGTAGGAACTTCTAAACTGGATTTAGCGTCACGCCTTCTGGAGCTAGAAAACCCAACTTGTGGTGATCTAGCAGTCGAGGAAACAGCTTTTTCATTATAATTACAAATGCCTTCAAGCTTATTTCTGCCTGCCCAAACTAACACGAGTTTGGACGGTTGGGTGTATGTACTTTTATGGAGCATCCAAACCCAATCAACCATTTGTTAAGTTGGTTTTAAATGGACACTATGGACTCTACTCTGATACATTCTTATGTTCCTAGCTAAAGTCTTAATCTCATAAGACAAAAGAACATGTGATATGTAGTTTTTGGTTATTTAAAGAGTACTTCATACCTGTGTTATATCTGTAAACAATTCTCGAGTGCACATACATTATCAGTGGGTGTGTGAAAGAGGCTGGCATCAACCACGGCCAATCAAATCAGCTTTAATTCCCTTTCAAAGCAGCGCACTCCCTTCCATGAGACACTGGCAGTTTTATTACGGAGAGTCCAGACCATTTCCTTTGAACAGGGGGCAGTCCAAGCTGGATGTTGTTGTTTTGTTACATGGCAAAAATATATCATATCCTAAATATGAATATAATGTACCCTAAATATGCAACAAAGGGAACAGGATGTGTTTCTGTAGAGTGAAACAAATCTCAACATTGAAAATATTGAGTCAACAAGTCAGTATAGCATTCAGCTGGAGTCATTTAAAACCATTGTAAGGCCTTGTATTATTCATGCATCCACACTAAGACTTACACCATCTCCTTTATGTCCTTATGAAATGATTTCCAATAACAGTTTAACAAATGACAATAAGCTAAACCCTCCATTGTTGTTATGCCACTGATACATAATACAAACTTTTAATTCCATTTAATTTCCACACAGGAAATATTAAAATCCCAACGATCTGAATTTGGCTAAAGGGAAAAAAAAAAACATTTATTTTGGCCTTCGTCTGAAAGGGAAATCTATTATTGAATTCTTAAATCCCGGCTCTCTTAATACAAAGGTGCCTGCAAGCAGGGCAGTTAACCCTTATTGGCCTCCGCGGAGTTCCCTTGTGTCAATGCATTTAAACCTGTGAACTCGCTATAGTTTATGCTGCCAAACAGAAGTGCTCATTTGACTTTCCCTTGGATTAAATATAAAAAAAAAGTCAAGGCCTGGAAGTGTGACATTACTAACCCATTGATGATGATTATTGAGCAGAAATGGTGCTCTCTTGTGAGACAAAACCTATTATACTAGAGTATAAATACACTTTTGTGGCGGCTTGATTGTAATGTCTTGATTGGCTGTGCACTGAATGGAAAATACAACGTTTCATTAGAAAGGAAGTGAGCATTTGCAAGTCTTTCATAATGAATACAAGTTTCAACTGCTTGTTTCCGTTGCCACATATTCTGTCAAACTAGAAGTTAACTTGTATGAAAGATGTTGCTCTTACTTTTTAAGGTAAAAAAAAAATTAAAAAAAAGTCCCATGACCTCATTCAGTAAATCAAACTATGGACAATATGTTGTATTTCGACCTGGCAAAAGTGGAAAGACCTGATTCTTCTATCTCTGCTGTGTCACAGTTGAATGGAATGTAAATGGAGATGTCTTTTTTGTCTGATATAGATTTTAGCGATAAAAGCAAAAATGGAAGAACAATTGTCCCGCCTGCAGTCTCAACAAATCGCCCCTCTGTATTGATGCTAGGGTTACAAACACTCACACATAGTGTCTTTCTCTGGTAATGGTGCAATCTTTTTTTCAGAAATCACTATATTTGAGAAAGTGAGCAATCAACTGTGTCCTTGATCACAAACGGAGGTATCAAGCGTCTGAATTGTGAAAGCACTCTCCCTTAGAAAACAGTTTTTTGACAGTTGTTTGTGGCTCTCTCGACTCAGCGTTTTGGACTTTTTGACATCAACACATATTTTTGTTGTGATAAGTACGTTTTTACTGATAAAAAGCAGTAAATTGTTCTGCAAATGTGGCTTTTACTGTTCAGCTAAATTATACCTACTGCTAATATGCTGCATTTACAAACTATTAAGTGCTAACATTGGCAAACAAAGCTTTGACATTGCACTTGAGGTCGAGAGAGTGTGATTTGGTCTCACCCTCAACCACTCAATGTTGCTAAGATATAGCTGCCTGATTTGTCATTAAATAGGCGTTTTCACATGAGTGAATGTAGACCTCAGTTAATCATGAAACTGCACATTAAATGGGACTGGATTCCATTACAACATCTACCTGGGATGATTAAATTGATGGCATCATTACATGCACCGTTACTGGGATGGCTTGCTCTAAGGCAAATGAATATGTAACAGGAGTCACTTTGCCAGGCACATATCATTTATTAAACATCTAGTTGTCTGTTGAGACATGAGGCAAATGGTAGTTCTGCAATTATTCCTCTGTTCTTACTCTATTAATATATCCTCCTTGTACTACCACTATGCTACATATATCGAATGAATTGCCTTTGGAAAGTAAACTACAATACATCAGAGTAAGAGCTGCCATTTCATTATAACACCTGACAATCTTTCTATAGGTTGGAAAATAGAAGTAATTTAGTCTAGTTTTGAGACCTTATTTTTATTGAGTCTAATTTTCAAAGAGGGATAACATAGTTTTTAATGTAAGGACGTCTTAGCAGCCTTTGTGAATCCCGAGCATTTGAATGAAACCCGCTCGGGTTCTGTTACATCCGCCAGCGCAATTACGGCAGTGATAAAGCTTTAATTTAAGGGATGATGACCCCCTCCAGAAATGAGTCTCCAGATCTCTCTAATTAACATATTGGAGCACCAAAATGGCTGCATACATCAATAGGTTTCCATTACAGAGAGATGGATGAAGTGGCAACTGACTGTGAAAGGCTGTAAGAGGATGAAACTGAAGGGGAAATAATAGAGAAACAGTATGGCAGAAATAAAACACTGTATATGAAAGGGACACAAAGGTGAAATGTAAAAAATTGAGAAATAGTGGTACAAACATGCACAGAAATAGACAGGCAGAGATAGAGATATGAGAGGAGTCAGGCCACCAGATGGTCTAATGACCACAGGAAATATTACAGCTGGCAACCACACAAACGTTAATGACACAAGTAATTTAAGTGTGTGTGTGTGTGTGTGTGTGTGTGTGTGTGTGTGTGTGTGTGTGTGTGTGTGTGTGTGTGTGTGTGTGTGTGTGTGTGTGTGTGTGTGTGTGTGTGTGTGTGTGTGTGTGTGTGTGTGTGTGTGTGTGTGTGTGTGTGTGTGTTCCTGAGGGTGTGTGTGTGTTCCTGAGTGTGTGTGTGTGTGTTCCTGAGGGTGTGTGTGTGTGTTCCTGAGGGTGTATTCCTGAGGGTGTATTTGTGTGGCACATTTGACCATCCTGTCAAGGTTGAGAAGTCCTCCTAATTATTCTATTATTACCAAAAGGCAAAGTCTGGAGAGATGTTAACCTTACTTGGTGTGCTGAGAAAGCTTTGGGTTAGGATTTAGGCAAAGCATTGTGCGCAGATTAGATACGTTGGCCTCTGAAATGCGTGTAATGACCGCGCAGTGCTGACCTGGGGAAACAGAAGTTAAAAAAGAAAGGGAGACATGGGGGAAGCTATGGTACTGTAGTTTCTCTGTTGCACCATCCACCTTTCTTAAACCCATCCCTGTTGTTGGGTTCCACAAAAGAGGTGTGCAAAAGTTATGAAGTACACTTCCTTCTAAATAAGTGTTTATTACTAGCCTATACACCTTGCTGTTTCATGGCACTGTTTCACAGTCCGAAAATAGGTAGAGGTAGCTAGGATAAAAAATATTGCAGCTTTGACAGTTTTGCATTCAATCGGGAACACAGCTTTACGTTTCAGTTCAACCTAAAATTAAATTAACGCTGACTAAGTCCATGCTTTGTGAATTTGTTTCCATGTGGGGAGCAGACTGGAGATGTTTGCATGAGCAGGAAAACATGGATCAGTGCATGACAAGAAAGGTCATGTTGATAGCTTGTTGGCTCGTTCTACATCCTGTTTAGCAACCATGTCCATCTTATATATCGTTACCTCCGGAAAATCCTACAATCCCAGAATTCTTGTAGGAATAACTTAGTGGAAAACAATTTCATACATAAATAAAACTATTGTCTAATGTAATTCCTTGACAATATATATAATAGATAAAGTGCATCTATACATACTGTGAGCTACACCCCCTCTCTATTTATATCTCCGTCTTTACAGTATGTTGTCTCTCTGTTTTTCCTCTCCTCCCTTTATTCCCACCTGTCTCTTCTATCTCTCTCTCATGAGTCTATATGAAATATTCTGACCAGGCTCCTACGGTGAACACATCATTGGAAACTAGTGAACCGTAACTCCAACATGGGGGCTTTTCTCCTATCTGTCTGGGGAAAAGAGGCTTGAAGAGCTCTACAACATGGAGGAGGAGATGGGGGTAGGGGGTTGGTGGTGTAGCCTGTAGCCTGTAAAACATCTTCATGGTCAGAATACTACACCGCGCCTTGGGATGGTGGTGTCCTACAATACACTTATATAGATAAGAGGAGAGAGAGGAGTGGCAGGATGGATAAATTGATTGATAGATGGGGGAGAGGGGGGAGGAAGGGGGGACACGTCAACAGTGAGATGGAAACTGAGAGTTATGGCTCGTCTCCATTAGCTCTGTTTTCCGCAGCCAGGGCGAACGCTGGCACGGATCCTTGTTTGGTTTCTATCACCATTAATTAGCCAGCTTCACCAAACAACACTTGCATTTTTAAAACAATAGGACAAGTGAGGATACGGCCAAATAGAAATTACCCTAGCAGGTGGTAACACGAGCAGTACAACCATTCAAAAATAATGCTTTAATTTTTCTGTGTTTTGTGAGATGACAATTCTGCTATTAGCCCGGTGCAAACTGTGATACAACAGTAACACTTTTACGCTATGTGAGAATTTATAAGCAACATTTTACAAGTCTGGCCAAATAGGGAAAAAAACTCAGACTGCAACCAACAATTATGTTTTGTCCATTTTTCTTCCAATTTATCCATTAATAGTTTACCAATCATTGAGCCATATTTTCGGACTATAAAAGTGTGAAAAGATAAATAAGAAAAAATAATAGCACATCTTCACTTTTGAAAAGCTAGAAACAGGGAACATTTAGTATTTTGGCTTCACATTTATTATGGGTTTTTTGGGTTAGATTACTAAAATAAGGTCTGTCTTTTTCCCAAGCTTCAGAGATTTTAACGTTTTTGTTTTATGACATAAGATGTATCTCTAAATTCCCCACTCGTGAATGTCTCAAGTTTCTTTGTGTCATAATATTTGCTAACGTGGGTAAATAAGACTACTAATATCTTCATACAATTAGCCACCTTTAGCTAAGCGGTGTTGATGTAGTTCGTTTAGAGCAGGGGTTTTCTAAGTGTGGGAAGGTGAGCCTCCCCTCAGAGAACAGAAGAACAGCCGCGCACCCCCTCCCAATTATTATTGCTATTATTGTTGTTGTTGCTATAATGCAGGGGTATTCAATTGCATTTCAAAGAGGTCCAGTAAGAGAAAATGTCATTAAATGCTCTGTTTTCGATGTCTACCTTCCGCCAATTGAAATTACTCCGACTGTTTCTCTCTTCTTGTCTCGTGTCTGGGTTTGAATCTATCGTGCTGACTCACTGACTGCACCGATTTGATTGGCTGAGTAGCGTCACCTCCTTAAAACATTAAACAATAACTTTTTAAAACCTTTTTATCTCTATGTTGTAAACATATTTTTTAAACATTTTTAACATTTTCAACATCGTGGATGAATCCTTATATGCTCCCGGCAACTCACTGAACGTCAACTCTGCCTCCTTATTACACTGACTCACCCCTACTTTAGTGGGGAACAATGAGTCTGCGTACAGGCGGATGATGCGGGGATGCAATGTAGACAGGAATAAACGCAGATCATCCTCTGGCTGCAGCCTTGACCGGTACTTGCTTTTGATCAAAGTCAATACGGAAAACCCGCACTCACACAGGTAAGTGGAAGTGAAGGGAATGAGCACTTTTACAGCCTTTTTGGCGAGGTGGGGGAACTCGGTCTCCACAGACAGCCAAAAGTGTGCAAGTGACACACGCTTTCTGCCAGACGCTGTCTCCTCTCTCACTTTAGGTAACTTCACAAAAAATCGATCCATGTTGCCGCTCGCATAAAGTTAGCTGAAGTTAACTAGCTAGATTTCACTGTTTCTCATATTTTGTTCTCACGCTGCGCCTCCCCTGAAGCTCTCTGGCGCCCCCCCGGGGAGGCGCGCCTCACACTTTGAAAACAGCTGGTTTAGAGCATTATGTTAGCAATTTTCTTCTGGTAATTGCAACAAAAACATTTAAGTGTCATAAACGTTGCTACAGAGGTTTGTTTCTGCAATATTTCAAAATCCAATGGAAACATTTTGCGATGCCAAATTTTGGGTCCTCCCTGCAACACACACTGGCCGCACAAAGCTGTTATGTCATTCAAGAGCGTCATTCTCACTCTTTGTGCGTCCTTAACTGCCCTTTGTGATGTCACAGTGTACCAGTACATCTCTTATATGTGTCCATGCTGTGACTTAAACCCGACTTTGTCCTTGTAAAGCTTTATTATGTCGTCATGCTGTGACTTGCTAGTTATGATTTGCGCTGACGGCTTATTACTGTATGAGAAAAGGACAGAGCCTTTGGGACATTGTGTTCATCACCAGCGCGTCCTTGGACGTTCACACATTGTTACACATGATGCCTCGCGCGTACAAACAAGACATTCACTCACTCTCAAAGGACATATACACAGTTTTATCCTCACACACACATGTTACACGCCCACGTGCACCCTATTCTTTTATGAGCCCTCCCTTTGGGCCATAGCAGGAAATGAATGTCCAGCAGCTGAGGCTGTTAATTAACATTTATGGCTGGAGAGATGACCGTTGAATCGTTAGATTGGCTCTCCAGCCTTCACGTCAAAGCAAGCGGGGTATAAAAATCCAATCTCTGTCCCTGACTCCCTGTCAAAGTAATGATGGTGGATCATGATGTTGATTTGTTTTATACTAGGGAATCTAAACGACACTGATCCCCTTTGGGGATACAGTGTTTGGTTCATAATATTCTGAAAAGGTAGGAAGACATTGAAAATCTTGTTGTTAGATTTGTGTTTAACTCTGCCTTTTTCAATTGTTTTTTTGATGTCCTTATTCTTTTAAATACAGTACATAATGCATCAATTTGCTCTATCGCCAGCTTTTTCTCCTATATTGTATTATTCACAATGTTCTTGCCCTTTTGTTCTTTCTGCCTCTTGCCCTTTCATTTCTCATTTTCTGAAGTCTATACTTCACCTACCATCTACAGCCATGCCTGCCTCCCACTTTTGAAATATTGATTACATAAAATGATGATGAGGCTGGCCAAAGCCTTCTATCATGATAGGGGTAATTTCATATCTGGAAAGCAGTATGGTTTTTGACCCTCCTTTGTGAATTAAAGACACAACACATAAAAAGTACTTTCTTATTTTGAGAACTTCAGGGCTAAATGACTTGTATAGAATAATATACCTGTTTAGGACTTTATCCAAGAAGCAAGAAGCAAACAATACTAAACATTTATTGAAATGTCATGACATCTCATAAATATTGAAAAATTACAACTGGCACACATGTAACATTAACTCGCAAACAAATCCACAACAGGCTGGGCTTATACCAGTATATTAAACGGTTTCAATTATAAATTAAAGTTCCCATGTCACACAAACCCACACACACACGAGCACAAACCCACACACACACGAGCACAAACCCACACACAGATGTAAGCACAAACCACCAACACACACCTCCAAAATGGGTTCCAATCACTGTGCCAAACACCGGTCTGCCAATCTCTAATAGTTTTCTTGGCCATTTCTGCTTTCCCCTGACCAAGAGAAACTGAGTGTGTGTGTGTGTCTATTTGTCAGTGTGTTCATGTATATTTGTGTGTGTGTTAGCAGTCTGACGGCAACAGATAAGGTGGCAGTTATCTTATCGTGCTGAGCCAACCTTACCCTAGAACCTCACGAACCTCAGGTGTCACGGCCTGCTGGCTTTCCACCAAGCATCCCCTCATTTTCATGTCAATTTCATTCCATTTTGCTGTCACTCCGTGTCTGCCTTCCCTCCCCCCCGAGTCTATCCCTCGATTTGCTCCCTCCTGCCTTTTGATAGGCAGTTTGGCCCATTTTAGGCCAGTTTTGCTCCTCTTTCCTCCTTCCCTTTTCCCCCATCTTGCTCTTTAAATCTTTCTTGGTATTCTTCCACTTGGCCTTGCCATCAATCTCGCCCATCTTTGGCCAACTTTGACAGAGTTTTGTTATCCTGCTGGTTTCCTTTTAGCCCACATCTGACACATTTTTATTTATCTCTATTTCTTGTTTTCCCCTTATCGCTGACTTTCCTACAGAGTCCAAAGTTGGTGGCGATTCACTTTGACATTTCCACAACACCTCACTAATTCCCAATGTCTTTCCCACTTCCTCTATTCAAGTTGATTTATTCCCAAGATAGTGAACATGACATCAACCTGGCAATTATTGTATAGGTCACTCTTTAGTCAGTCTAGCCCGACAAATTGTAGCCTTCAGTCCTTCCCTTTAGCTTTGTAATACTGCCTTAAATCCCATATAGTCTCAGAATGATTCCCTGACAATCCCCTGAGGCAGGCAGCTGCAAACTGAGCCACTTGGCGAGCGGTTGGTCGTGGTTTAAAAGGTGTCTTTATATCATTTTATTTGGGTGATGATTTACATCTCCGGGCTGGCAACTTTAAAGAGGAAGACAGAGAAGAACTATGCATTTAGATCAAACAATTATGGAAAAGGGCATATACGTCAGATCAATAACAAATGGTTAAGAAGAAATGAAACGTTTTGTATTTGAACATATGAAGTAAAACCTACTGTATGAACAACCCAGCCGGTGCCGATCTATTATCGAAACAGTTAAGAAGGTATTGTTTTTGATTTAATAGAATATTAAAACATAGCCGTGGTACCTATTGCTGATTTGCTTAGGAACGTTTACTTAACTTAGTGAAATCGCCCTGAAGCATCTTAAGTTGCAACCACAATAGGAGCTGGTCGAATTCTCTAAATGCAAAGGAAATGTGCTTTAACGCTTTCTTTCCTATCTCCTTTAGCACCATACCACCCTTTACCAAAGGAAAGGAGATAAGGCTGTCCAACAATCCGTTGCAGCAACAACATTTGAAGTGAAACACAAAATAACGTAGCTCTGTTTTAAGACATTAAAACAAAGCTACGCAACACAAGACGTTTTGCATCGGGGTCAAAGAAAGGGTTAGGGAAGACAAAGGGCGTAATTGTTTTAACTATTGGACCACAGCCCAATTCACAATCGACATTAAGGATGATGTAATCACCTGCATTTATAGGCTCATTACCGATACCCCTGACCCAAGCAAATGCCTGGCTACGTGCCAGACCATAATGAGCAAAGTGAAATGTGTTGGCTGGCTGTGCCAAATTCCCTTCTCATTGTCTTTCCATTTGTTTTTTCTTGGTTCGTAGCTTTAGCTTTAGTATTCTTTTTTGGCTAATTACCAGTAGAATGCTAAATAGTTATTCACACCCTGTTTGTTTGTGTTTTAGTTCTTAACATTTTTCCAATATCACTTTTTTCTTTGTAAGTACCTGTCAATCTCATCAACATTTTACCCTCCTTCTCTCTCCTTCCCATTCACTTTCATTTCAAGCCAAACTATCTTTGGCAAATGGTTTCATTTTCCCACCTAGCTCCATCTCCCGCACCTCACATTTAGCCCTCCGGCTCTCTCCCAGTACCTTCTCTATCTTCATCCCCTAACAAATATGACCATCTTTGTCAAACTGTCAGCCACCCTCCTTCTTTCAATAAATAAACCCTTTCAATTCATTGTTACCTCATATCACTCCTCCCTTTCCTCTCGCTACCCTGGCATTCCCATCTCAAAAGAAGTCAGACAGTTATTATCAATCTACCCGCAAGGAAAACACCATCTTACATTTTCTCTTCCTCCCTACCTCATTTTCTCCCTCTCTCTTTTCTGTCCTGCCTTTTCGCTTCCACTGCATTTACATCTCGCGGTGCGGAGGTTGGAGGCATGCAATGATGAGAGGAGTGAGCATCTCCTGAGCATCCCGCTGGGCTTTCACTGTCCTTCTCTCTGGCTTGAGGGTTCATTATTTTTCTCTGTTTTCTATTCTGTGTCATACCTTTTAAAGAAACCCTATTTCTTTGTAGCTTCCAATATTTTTTCTGCATTTTCACTTCATTTGCAGCAAAGACACCTTTTAGACCTGCCACACAACAACATGGCTATACCTCATTAGTGTATCAGTATATAGGGTTAGGGTTAGGATTAATCTTCACCAAAAAAAGTTTTATTTTAATGTTTCAAGAAAATATTTTGTATTAAGAGTATGTTAATTTATAGTAGAGCATATCTATGCCCAGCGTTGTTCAGTATTCTGACAGAAACATGGTGTTGCAGGGTAAAATGAAATATATCATGAATATTTCCAAGTAACAAGCATCGGCAGCTTGACATTTATATTTCCCCCCTGACTTTCTTAGCATAAGAAAAGCTTTCTGATTCTACTTCTGATCTGTCTGGTGCTGACATTAAATGAACTCCTTCCGAGTTGGCGATGAAGTTGGCTTGGCATATTTAAAGTTTTTTGCTATCCTCAGGAAGATTTTTTTCCAACATATTTTTCCTCCCGGGGATCTAATACTCAGGTTCATAGAAGCCCACGGTGACATCTTTGACTTTCTTTCATATTTAAAAAATACATCACGCTGTATCATCCCAACATTCTGATTTAAGAGCCGACATCAAAACTCACCTCCTTCTGTCATATTATTTTCTAATTTTTGCCTTTTTAATCTTATTTAAACACAGTTGGGCTCAACATTTCACCGTTTTAATGTCACTCAGTATTGAACAAAGGTGCGTTTTGGGAATTATAAATAATAAGTAATGGCCTGCAGTCGTGTTCTCTGCACTGGTGTGAAATTGAAGGTTGTTTTCATTACATGACTGCCAAATAAAATGTTATAATTATATTTTTGTCAAGCGTAGAACAAAGCAATGTCTTTTCTCGTTCTGTTATGGAGATATATACTTTTTTTCCCCATTCTTGCAGCTAGAAATCATTTTACTAAAGTGCACGACAGTATCTTAGTGTTTTCATTATGTCATACTGACAGGTGATTGCCCAAGGCCTTGACAAATCGTTGACCCCATCTTGACCTTTACTGAGGGTCATTCTGGATAGGATGTCTGAATCCTATTGCTTCTGTCTGTGTGGAAAACACGAGAAAGACACATTGCAATTGAAGGGTTTCCTTTACAAATCCTTTTCACACAATCCTAAAAACACTGACAGTATGTACAATTGTATAAGAGGAAGATTAAGAACCGTTGGTTAATACAGCTAAATGGAGACTTATTTAATTAGTTGGATGATTACATGTTTGGAACTGAATTTGATTATATTTTACATTTAAGACTTGGATGTTATGCATTTTTCTAGCCATTACTCTGGCAAATCCATATAAGACTGTATTTCAATTGTATTTTTTTTAGATTCAAAAGTTCTGTCTATATGCTAAGCTATAACTGCAGATTTTGAACATGAACGAAAATGTTGCAAATTGTGACATCGATCTTCTTTCAGTCCCCGCCTGAGGAGGCCTTTAGAACCAGGTCAGTCATTGCATATGTTGTCACATGGGTAAGCTTCAAATGCACGTAATGCAAATCTGGCCACAAACATAAAACAACCCATTATTTAGGACCGTGTACATAAAACAAGTAATGTCACTTTTAAAAGCTGATTTGCTGGCTGCACTCGCTCCCCTTCTTCATGGCTGTACTAAACCATCCATGTCTGTTGTCCATTTGTCCTGTCTGTTTGCATTACATTAGAGAATGACAGAGACCCCCACCCATTACAAATTACAGACGGAGAGAACAGGATCCAAGATAAAGCATCTGCTGCGGTGATGTCAGACGGCAGTTATGGAGCAGATTATGAGGCTTATATTCTGAACTCTCTCTACCTCCAGTATGCTTTCTTAACCTCTACCGTCAAATCCTCAAGTTTTTTGTTTCCCCTGTTACATTTTCTTTTAGTAATTTTTTCCAACTTATTCTTTGAAATATCCCTATATTGCTCTGTCTTCCTAAATATGGTGATTATTTATTAATGGTAACATGGAGTTCAGCTGCTGTTGCGCCTTTTTAGAGATGATGTGTTCAGATGTTATTTCACAGTAGACAGCTATTCCCTTGAGGAAATAATGGTGGCAAAGATGGGACTGATTATATTCTGTATTTGCTGTCTTTAGAGCTCTTTTTTGAAGCTTTTCCATTTTTAAACGTTTGCTTACTTTTCCATAGATCTATTTTACCTTTCCTTGCTCCCTTTTTGCATCTTTCTTCTGTCTTTGTTCTTTTAGATGCAAGCAACACAACATAATATTCCCTTTTATCTCCACGTTCAAACAAAACTGCACTTTTCAAAAAAAATTAAATCAATTATTAATTTAAGATTTCCTCTCTTCCATTAGATTCACGCTGTGCTGCGATGCTTGTAGTTAATTCATTTGATTGTTTATTCCCACTTGGCTGGGAATATTTGAAAGTAAACTGGCAGGTCAACCTGTTGTTCCTAACCTGATCCCCTCACATGCTAATGATAGCCCTGGCTTTAACAGAACAGGCAGGGAAACGGAGCACATGGGGAGTATTGGGGGACTGTGGGTTGGGTTTTGCAATGGAATTTGTGCAATATGAAGTTCAGTGATTTACAATTGAGACTTTACTTTGGTAATCTTTTAATCTTTATTTTTAGTTTGTTCTTGCAAGGTCACATTTTTATAAGCCCAGATTCGCTCATCCTTTGGCTCGCTTAGTAGAAGTAAAAGCAACACATTTTAATGATTGAAAAACACATTAGATTAGATTCAACAGTATTATCATAGGACACTACTCTGACATTTATTTTAGCATCGAACCAGGTGCAAAAAGTGGTTCAGGGTATATTTGTGTTTAAAAAAATGTTTTGCCATTTCATTTGAACTTCTTATATTAATATACATGTATTTTTATTTTTTTCAATAATTTTATTCATTGCACTTTCTTCAACTTTTTACATTTTTATTTACCCTTAATTATTTTATTAATCCATAATTTTTTTCACAAACTGTTACGAAACCCAATTACCATCAGGATGAATAAAGTGTCTGGTTCTGATTCTAATATTTACAAAAGTTTGGGGATAAATATTGAAATATAAACAGTATATGCAGTGAGGCATTGTAAACAACTCTACTGGGCACCAGTACAAGTTTAAACTTGACTGACTTTTGGCCCATGCCAGGAATGTCTAATCCTGACTGCAGTTTTCCAACATTACATCTTTTGTCTCATCTTTCCCTGTGTGTATCCTGAATCAGGATGTCGGGCCATGATTTAAAAGATTCTACAAGGATCTGCTGCTCACTGAAGTAAACACCTAACCCCTGCTCCACTGTTATGATTGCATATTACTTAAAAATGAACGATAAGTATGGAGTTTGGAATTCCGCGGCTACGGATTTGGCGGTGATCTGCTGTTAGGAGGTGTTGAAAAGACGCACGCTGAGTGTGTAATTATCTCAGTCTTTTCTAGCGGTTCACATCTCATCTAATGTAATGTAATCCTCCTCACTCTATATTGAGCACTCTCTTCCTATTCACTTGGTATCTCTTTATTTTATTCTCCTAATGCTAATATTGTCAAGCCCCCATTCTGGAACTGCGTAAAGGCCAGTGGGATTTGTTTTTGCTGATTTGCTCAGGTTTTGTTTCAGGTTTTTTCTGTTCCTTTTTTTGTTTAGTGTCGTAATGTGTGTTTTTAGCTGGTAAAACATCGCGTGGTGTCATCTAGAGAGTTGGAGAACTGCTGAATTGGAAAAGTACAGCTGGTGTCACGGTCTGGGAAAGCGATAGAGAGGCAAGGAGAGTAAAGCGAAGAGAAAAAATGAAGCAAAGAGCAAGCAAACAAGGGGAGAGGCAGATAGAGGAGGAACAAACAGGAACATGAAGAGGCGGAGCAGGAGTGTCCAAAAACGAATGTTTCACATGATAGCACGTTCTGCAACGTTGCTGCCAACAGCATCAGCAAATCTCTCCCACCAGCACTGTTTCTTCTTATTTCCCCCACTTCCTCTCTCCTCCAACCAAGCAAGCAAGTTTCTGGAAATAAATAGCCTTTCAGCCACTCATGTCTCCAGAAAAATGAGAGGGGCTGCCCTGATTCTACATATAAAAACTGCGACAAATAAAAAACCAAGAAACTGTGCTGTAACAGAAGATCAGATTGATCCGTGGTGGTAGAAGACATGATATCTGGGAGCTATTTTTACTGCAGTTCATGCAAGTTCACTTCTTGGCCCGAACAGGATTACTAAGCAACTGATTGCTGTGATTATTAGACAATAAGACTACAACATGGGTGTCTATATGAAGGAGAAACATTCATCGCCTTCAGAAAACCATTGAGCTGTCGTTTTTGGTACATCCTTGCTGTAGTAATTTGATTAGGTGGAGTTGTCTTTTGGTCAGCCGATGATCACTGTGAAGCTGAGCGTTGAGCGGCCCGACCAAGCAAGGCAGAGGAAGAGAGTTCAAATATAACCCGGTGTGGGTATTTATTACTCCTTGTGGTACATGACACAGCCTCAATCTTACACACTCTCATCTCTCACACACTACCAGGAAACACAGAGCCTAAATACCCACAGACTAATCAACCAACAAGACACATGTGAGGGGGGAAGAGACAACACAGGGCACCAGGTGAACACAATCAACAACAATGAAGCTATACAACCCGTAACGGAGGCCGAGATCTATGGGCCTAGAGATCACCTCCGTGACAATCACTTTTAAGACCAGAGGGACGCGTAAATATCATAGTTCTAAATAAAGTATCTGATTGGATCTCAACCACACCTTTCAGACGGCCAGCATATCATTTTCTCTTCCAAAAAAGTCAGACAATTTCCTTTTAATTGCAAATAATTGAAAGATGAATGTTTTCCCCAGAAAAAGACAGAATCATAACAAACGCAATTGTTTAACAGTACTAGTCTTTCATGAAGGAATCCTTTTTTTTAAATTAATATTACAGATATAAAGCTGCTCCCACATGATGTGGTAGAACAGCTCTGTGCTGGAGTTGTGATTATATGATGAGAGCGGTGGCGTCCCATTCATTGGAAGCGGTACCCTCGGTGTTGTTGTGCACAGCTCAAAATTGTCACCGACATTTCGACACTCAACCAATTAGATAACAGCTGTATATAGTGGTGCAAGTCAACATAGGGGGTCACCATAGAAACTAAACATACCTGGAATTTTCATCGCAAGGCTCTGCGCCCAATCTCGTGGAGATTAGCACATTTCGAATGATTGAATGCAGCTTAATAACTGACTCACTGTTTCTCTGAGAGTAGAGTTGAAGTTGCACAAAGGATTCTGCTAAAGTCTCCAGAATATGTTGCCCCACTGATATTGATCAACTCCTTCTTAAAACCTCCTCCAATATAATACTGTCACTTTGAGGTAATTCTGTATAGAGCCTTACACTTTCTCTCCCAGTGCATTTTAAGTCACTAACCTATTGTAAAGGTTGATGTAATTACACCTGACATTTCAATTTGCTATTAAATAGTCTAATTTCAGTTGTACCCATTCTCTTCCATTCTGCAGTGTTGGGAGTTTTTCGCCCCTTTTTATTTGCGACACCAGACCGCTTCATCAGGAGCGTGACGTGGCTGCGGTAACAGCCGTTTTACAGCAGAGCCGATTTGGCTGATGTGCGTGGTGTGCTAAGTTACCGTGAAGTGTGTATGTGTAGTAGACGGAGTGATAAGCGTGTAATAGGCTCACCTGTCTCTGCCTGCACACTGATGGGCAGGTGGGGAGAATGGAAACCAGATGGGAAGAAGGAGCGATGGAGGAGGGAGGGGAGAAACGAATGCACAGAGTAGATAAGGCTGCACTATACTGCCTTTGGCGAACACATGTTGAGATTTAACCTGCGTGATTAAATAGATACCATTATGGAAGGAAAAAATAGGTGGGATGGAGATAGGGGAATGATAGAAATAATTGAAGAAATATCGCAGGGAAGATTGATAGCCTGGAGAAGCAAGAGTGAGGAGAACTTCACGAGCAAATCTCTTTACAGTATTTCCATTATACTGTACATGCTTGCAATACAATCTGAGTCCATTTTACAAACCCTTGAGGGGTTTTCAAGAGTAATGGTGAATTTGTCAAAGCTAAATCCGCCTTTTTTTCTTTTCCCACTTCGAAATGTCATTTAAATATAAAATTGTTCTCCTGCACATCTTTTGTTGATGTAGTAACTCTTCACAGGACTTTTATTAGAATATACATCTAGAGGAGTTTCTAGGATTAGATTAGCTTTCTAAATGGGGGCATATCAGCGTGGCAACCTCTTGAGGGGTTTCTAGGATTCTCAATATCATTGTAGATTAGCTTCCTTTATGGGGTCATAACCAGCCTCGCAGATGTCTAAAAAGCAAAAGAAAAGTCACTTTTGCTCAATTAAATCCCCCCTTTTCTCACGACCAACTGTTGAATGATTTCTCAGATTGAAATGCAAATTATAATTTCTGCCCATTATCTGTGGACACGGTGGCTGACTCTTGTTTTTCTTTGACAGGGTGAAGAGGAGCATCGTGCTGACGCTTAGTCCTGTCCAAGGTAAGTTGACGAGACAATGTAGGATCCAATTGCATTTACACTGTTTTGTTATTTTGTGCTGAGCAAGGTTCACAAGGCAGGGTTTGTGTGAAACTCATTTATTTTCCAGTATAAATTGACATAACGGTTGCTCTGGTCCTTTTGTTTCTTCCTGCTCAACCGCATAAGCAGTGAATCTGCATTGCCTTGTAAATGTCTTCTACCATCACATGAAACACTTTGAAGATGATGTTTTCAGAACTCGGCACTCTGTACGAGATCAAATCAACAATGGGAGCCACATGTGCAAGGCGCCTCGGAATTGCTGTGAACCTGTTTGGCATATGTGAGGAAGACCCCAATGAACTGCTTTTAGGCAATGATTTCAAGAAATCTGTTGGAAAATCTCTGGAAATTGTATGATTTGAAAAGCGATCCCCGCAGCTGCTGTAAACCTCTGGTCCGCCAGTAAGGTGGTCTCTGCTTCTCTGTCAGTAATATGTCTTCGGCTGTATCTGGTTGCCGTGGTGATATGCGTGTGTCAGCAGTAGGATGTGTGTGGTGGCGGGCGTTGAAAAGACTCCGTGGAGGCGGATAGCATTCCTCTGTCCAGAAATGCCAAGTGACACGGCGGTCAGATAGGGAAACTTCAGAAATGTTAGCGCGCAGGACACACACACACACACACACACACACACACACACACACACACACACACACACACACACACACACACACACACACACACACACACACGCGCGCGCGTACAGGAAATACTCAGACTGAGTGGACACACACGTAGACAGATATACAGATTCCACAAAGGCCACGGCCATGCATTCATGCTGACAGCTCAGGACTATTAGGTTACATACAGGGAAGTCCATGCCTGCCGCTATGCTTTGAACACTCATAGCATGTGAACACACTTTTATTAACTCCTGAAGCTACGGTTTAATGCCTCCTTTAAAAAAGAAAAGAAAAAAAGTACAGCCGGTCCTGACAGATTTATTTTTACCCCTTAATGACGGATGATATTTGCATACCAGAATCAGCAAATGCTAAAATGTTGCTTACTCAGCAGCTGCACCGGAGAAATCATGGGGTTTAAGGGTCTTGCTTCATGGCAGCTTCCCTCCAGTCGATGAGGGAGGGGAGGCTATTACTCATTTGCTTTCCACACAGCCAGACTCCCCCCCCCCTCATGCCAGCTTTGGGGATTTGAACCGAGGACACCATCCTGCAGAAGCCTCAGGGCTACCGCTGACATACAGGTGTAATGCACTATAATTACTCCGCAATTGTGTTTTCACCAGAACTGTAATCGAGTCTAAGTTCAAGAATTGTAACTGTCCTCCGTCGGGACGTTGCGCTCGCAGCAAGATATATGTCATGTACCATAATCATGGTACACAAAGAAGTGGGAAACCGAAAACACATTAAATGCATTGTAAAGAAGGAAGACCCAGGAGGCTAAGTATTTTCGTTTTTTACGCTACATTCACACTTCAAGCGACAAAAGCAAGAAGCGTGGCCGATTGCCGCCTTTGAACTGTTGCTTAGTCGCCCATTGGCATCGTAATTTCCTTAAATACCAATGGGAACTGGCTAATGTCTAAAAGGATGGTTTTTTTTCTCCATTGGTTTGAATGAAACAGAACAGGAAAGAGACAATTGGATGGTGGAATAGAAACGTGTGATTGGTTGGTGCTTCACCAAGTCATTGGACCACGCAAAAAGCTCAACTTTGATTTTAAAGCTGTCGGATATCTGTTTTACAAATTATAAATGTTATGGATTTTTAGGACTTCAAATATGTTTGTTTGCTTTGATTAGGGTTGTTCTTAAATGTAGGACATCAAGGAAGGTTCGGTGACCTTCAGGTATTCTACTGTAGTTCATCCGTGTTTGGCACTACCAACTAGAGTCGTATAGTTTTTATTTATGGCATTAAGTTGTCAAGAGGAACAATGTAAGCAGTTGAGAAGAACAGGCTCACAGCTGCGAGCAATTAAAATCAGACTTCACATCTGACTCCATATTTTATTTTTCATAATTTCCCTGGAACTGTTGGCATCAGTGTGGAAACACAACGATGTTGAGCCTTCAAAAAGTCTCTATAAAATCAGTCAGATCCAAAGGTATGCAAAGTAATATGTTAATTGATTCAAATAATAGGAAATGGTCTGGTAAAAATATTAACACAATGTAGGCCGTAACCTTTTTTTAAAAGTTGAAATGTCAAGTTCTCCCCCCCTCCCCCATCGCCTCCCACGGATGTATTCTGAAAAAAACGGCACTCTGAGCATTTCACCTGTTTTGATCAGGAAGTGTTGCTTAGCTTTCAACTCTGTGCCTTTTTCCCTTTTTAGTTTCATATATTGTTATATTAGTGATATAAATATATATACATACAATATTTCCATTTAATGACCAGTTTGGCTCAGCTTTTCTTTTTTCATTGTATAAACAAGTCATAACTGATATCATTAATTGGTTAAATCTCTTAATAACCATTAAATTAAAAGCCCCAAATTAGATTTTATTTTTTTACTTTGTCACAACGCTAAGTGGTTTTCCAGCTCTGAACTCAACAACAACTAAACAAAGCCTGCCACTTATTTATATTGATTGGGCTTTTATTGCCCTCAAAAATAATAATATCCCTAGATGGAAAATCAGAGAGACATTTCTACTGTATACTGTAGGGCCTACTCTACCACTTATTGGACAGTAGAGGCCATGGTGAATAGTTGAAACGACTCTAAATACACATATTTAGCCCCAGTACCAAGCTACGGTGCATTCAAAGAAGCCTCTTTTAAATGGTGCACTTGTAAGATGCTCTGTAAGGATGACATACATATAATCTCTCTCTGCAATTGGTCCCATTGGCATGCTGGTTTGCACATTGCTCTGTGTGTGTGTGTGTGTGTGTGTGTGTGTGTGTGTGTGTGTGTGTGTGTGTGTGTGTGTGTGTGTGTGTGTGTGTGTGTGTGTGTGTGTGTGTGTGTGTGTGTGTGTGTGTGTGTGTGGTCAGAAGTAATCTGAGACTGTGTCGTTTGATCCTTTGGTGTCGCCTTGTCGCCAGAATCACCTTTACACCCACACACGTACACAGATACACACCGCACTCAAGTCAGTCTCCCTTACTCTCTTATGCTCTCAGTCAGCCACAGTACACACAGACACACACACACACTTGGTTATACTAGATCATATCGGCATTGATTTATCCACAATGTCGCCTCTACCAGTGCCTGATTTATTTTGCAAGAGCAGTTTGCGCAAATTGACTTTGAAATTGACTTTCAGTTTTTACAAATATGACAAGTTGTTTTTGTCCTCTTCTCTGTGTGTGTTGGTGTCAGTCAGTTTAGCCTCAAGTTTCTCTCCTCTCTCCCATCTAGTGTGTGTGTGTGTGTGTGTTGTCCTCAGTGTTTGTGTCACCTAAGAGGTAATATTGAATCCATTAGGGCAGAATAGGCTGAGAGCTTCTTCCACATCCACTCATTACTTCCACAATCAGTTAAGGTTCATTTTTGCAATATCTAATATCCTTTCAATTTTCCCCCACAGCAGTTTAATAGAATAAATTAGTTATCATCGTACACAGGAAGACTTTGCTTGGATGTTAAAATAACCCACCTTGAAAATTGAGATTTTATGCAAAATACTTAATGTTTCAGTTTCATCGTCTTCTATGAATTTGCAACTAAACAGTTTTTCAGCTATAAAGTGAAAAAATAAAAGCGATTTCATTGCTTTTTATTACTTTTAAAGCCATTACAGATGTTATTTCTAATATACAATATTATGCATTGTTCAAGTGGCATTGCTGACATAGTAGTAATAAGTAACTGGATAATACAAGACTGGTTGTGCAGACAAAGGCGTCGTTTTACCCCATCTCTTTTTACATTTTTGTTGACAGTCCACATGTAGCCATGCACGTTGACAAGGCACTATCAGGATCAGGTCTTGTTGCCGTCTCTGTGACCTAGAAAACGCTGACAAGGGACAATATATGGAATTGTATCAACCCAGCTGTGTCCCGATCATGCTGACAAGACATTATTGTCTAGCCCTGTTGCGGCTGTTCGACAGCTCTGAAGACATGTGCAGGCTAACGCTACTGAAAGCCCTGTAAGATACAATTGCTGACATGTACTGTGCTCTTAAGCACTGTTGACCGGGGAATAGCAAGAGAAGGAATATAATTAAGGCCGGGCGATATCGACAACACGTGTTGACAAGGCCCGTCTGGCCTCGTGTTTCTGACAAGGCGCTGGATGCTTGGTGACAAGCTGCTTTGCTATTCCACACCCCTTGTTAGCACGGCTAGGGTCACATTGACATCTGCAGTCTGGGGGAAACTTGAGCCTATCTCTCCAGCAAACATTGTGAGGGTCTGCATGTGTGCCCATTGATAGGGATTAGCAAGCCAGGCACCCTGGGATGGTCCCGGTTACTACTGGAGGTCAATGCATGTGCACTCTAATGTCCATAAGTGTTTGTGTGTGTGTTTGTGTGTGTATGTGTATTTGCCAGTCGGTGGGGGACTAGGACTGGATTGTAATGACAATGGAGAGGAATTTAAATGAGTGCAAAAAAGGGGGATCAGGAAAGTTTGCAAGGAGGGCGGAAGAGGCTTTGGCACCATTGTCATTCTTCCTCTTTGTCATTCTTTATCTCTATCTCTCTCTATTACAAATCCTCCACTCTCCATCTCTCACTCTCGGCTGCTACATTTGTCACTCCGTCTCACTTGATTTTATTCTAACTTATCCCGATCTCTATTTTCTCCCTGTGTGTCCTTCCACCTTCATTGTTTTTGCTCCTACTCTGACTTTTTGGCTTCACACTATACCAAGTTGGAAAGTTCTGATAACGTTTCTTGCTACTGATCTTTAGATAAGTTGTAAAACAATGAGAATAGGCAGGTACCCCTCACAATACCTATCAAATGATTTCATAAAACAGCTGCCCTTGATCGCACTAACTATGTGTTTCTGGAAAAAGATAGGTAGCTTTTGTTAGTTAACTGATGATGTGATTGGGAGACATGTAAACATCTTAACTACAATGTTGTTTGTCAATAACAATGGATAACAAGTTGAGCTTTTGATAAATGTTTTAGTTCAATTCAGAATATATGACTCCTGTATAACAACCAGTTGCAGTAACCGTACACAGTATCCAAATACTGTTATCAAATGAGGTTGTCATGCTTCGTACTATTGTGCCTGCATTGAGACAATAATTAAACCTTTACCCACCCACCAAATCTAATCTGATTGATCCTTAGAGACTAAGACTATTTATAAACCTAGCTGAATGTCGGAAATACCTTTGACACTGTTGTTGTTGATCACCTGCTGCCCCTTCTGGCAAGTTAAAGTTGAGAAAATCAGCATTGAATGGCGGTTTTAAAATGGACAATAGATTTGGGTTAGGTTCGTTAGCATACAGTCCTAAATCTGCAAAACATATATAAGGCCAATGGGACCAGTATTATTCAAAATGAGATGCTGATAGGGAGATTAACACGACTACAATACCTAGGATTACGCCTGGCAGAGATAATATGATAACTTTATATTTGAGATGTTTTCATTGACTTAAGTTAAAACGTGTAACAGTATCTCCCTTCTTTAAGTCTCTTAATTCCAGTGCCTTTTGAAGTCTTTTATTCAGTGTCACTTAACTCTCCCATCAGAAGTCTGCTTTGATTTTCCATCTTCCTGTCACTTCCTATCTCTCTGAGTCTCTCTTTGTCCGCCTCCCTGTCCCTCCCCTTATTACCTCTGGTCAAATGTAGTCCAGTTGCTAATAAAACCACTCTCAAAACAGGCTCATTGATTTTAATCTCTATTCGTCTCTGTGTCATACACACACACACACACACACACACAAGCATGCATACACACTTTCTCTCCCCATCCCTGTTTGTCTGCCCCCCACCCCCCTTTGCTCTGTAGCGGCTCTAATTGCGATCAATTAGGAAACTTCAGAAGGCTGAAATAGGAGCTGTGACAAGGGGCATCCGCTGAGCTGGCAGGGAGAGAGGGAGGGGGAGAGACAGAGAGAAGTGGAAGAGGATAGGGAAAACGGTGACATAGGAGCGGGGAGAGGATGGGAGGGGCGGCAGAGAGAAGCCCAAGTTGGTGTCGAGAGATGAGCTAATGGTAATAGCGTGATTGATGTGGCCACAGCAGCTGAGAGTCACATCGTTTTTCATGCCAGGTATCGATTCCTGACAACCTCTTGTTAGCTTTGAGGGCGCAGTGGATAGGGCATGGCACTAACAGGGCCATGTTGAGGAGTTGTATTCCCATCTGAAATGTATGCCGTTACACTGCTGAAAGGCGCCTTGGACAAAAGCTTCATACTCTGAATTCTGAGCATGCCAGCTGGAAAAAGAGACAGGCTTGCAAACTGATTTCTGGGATAGGATTTCTGAAGAGGAAAAGGTTATTTGTTTTGGTCTTTTGTATCGATCACCAACTTTGTTTTTCACCTTTGATCAATATAATATTGTCAAAACACTACTAGAGACCCAGGACTGGAGCAAAAGTTGGCCAAGTAGCCAGCTTAAATGCAATTTTAGGAACATTTTAAGTTAATTAATCATCATCGTTCATCAACAATAGCAGAGTGTTTACGACATTGCATTTGTTCTGCATCTTTTGCTCTTAACATAGACTGTTTACAAGCATACAACCAAATCCAGCTCCAACGTGATTGGCCAAAACTGTTGGTAACACAAACGGACAAATGCTTCCAAACCCAACATATGATGCCTTTGCTTTCAGATGTTTTATATCAATCACAGAGTTTAGCAGAAAATATACTTACACTGACGAACCCCTTTCTAATGGTGCTGATCTTTGTTTCTAATGCATTAAAACAATGATACTCTGTGTTCCTGTTGAATTTAAATCCTAACCCTAACCCTCAATACCCTGTGACATCTTTGTGTCTTTTTACAACTTGAGTGCTTCAGAACCCACTCTTATAGTGAAGACAATGGGGATAAAGGCAGCTGATCAAACAGAGACCAGAGTCTCAACTTTCCCCTTTTTAAAATGTATTAACTTATGTGTTACAGACTGCCTCTAAACACAACCTCCAAGACAGCTTTGCTGGAACAATGTTTTACAGAAAAACAAGGAACTTCTTCGATGTTCGAGTCAAGTATTCACCCCCGGGGCGAAGATTATAAATAGCGTTATTATCCGGAAATTTTCTTTCACAGAGACTACAGCATGCTGGTTGCCTAAAGCTTTCTGAGGCAACCCTCTGACAAATGTTTCGCATTTCCTCACAAGTCTTGTTGTCTCACGCTGAGCTCAAGCCGCAGATACAAATAAGGTGGTAGTACATAAATCTAATGGTGATTTTCGGACGGTTCCACAGATATTGGAACCTGTTCACAGCCTTGGGTTTGTTAAGTGTCTCTGTTTTCGATGTGTTCACGAGAGCCTGAGAGCCTCTGGCCTCATGTTTGGCTTTGCCTTGGGGCATACAAACCCTTTTATCTTGTCACCCTAATGCATGCATGTGTGCAATGTGTGTGCGTGCAAGACAGAACGAGAGGGAGATGGAGGGATCAATATTAAGCCGTCAAGAGGTCTGCTACTCCCAGAGAGAGAGGGAACAAGACACCCAGCAGAGAGTGGAGAGGGAGAGAGTGATATAGAGATAGATAAAGAGAGAAGGAAGCGGAGAATAGAATAAGGAAGAGATAGAGGATGGATGGATATTAGAAAAGATAGATGTAGATTGAAATGGGAAGGGAAATGAGACGATCAGGAGATACAAGGAGCAGAAAGATAGAGGGAAAATAATAATGGAGATGGAAAACTGCAAAAAGGTCAGTATTGTACTCCTTTGTTTACCTCTGTAACGTGATGACATCACAATGTAACACTGGTGCTTTTATGGGCAATGCTCCAACACATCGCACATGATAGGCTAACGAGCAAGACATCTCTCAACGGTTGACCAATCACAACAGAGCCGGCCAGTTAACTCATCAGAGCAGACTCAGCTCTGGTTTCAGACAGAGGGTGAAAATATGTACTGCAGCACAGGCATTGTGAGAAAAATAAAGACCTTTTTCAACATTCAAGCATTTAAACACGTCAGAGTAGAGGCACAACTTACAAATATGAACCTGAAATGAGCATCATAGGGCCCCTTTAAGTTTGTTTTGAGCCTATCATTTGCCCGAAATGCCTTTTTGCTACTGAAGCAGTTGTTGATCTTTTGCTGCCCCATAGAGGAGTGAGGAGTCAGCAGTCAATGACCATTTGTTATTCACAGTCTGAAACACCTTAACACATGTGTACATACATGACCAAATACATGAATATCCCATGCTTACATCTTTAGGATAAACATTCCCGTAGCACAGCAATGAATATCTGTTGCATGTAGTAAAGCTTCATTTTTGACTTTCTTCTATGTGACATAAACCGTACATTTACTAAGCCGATGTTATATTTTAAGTCAACCGATTATTTTATCTTCCATTTAAATATATTCAGTTTTGACCACATTACTTTTCTGTAGCAGTGAAACTCAACATAGCAATTACTTTTAAAACATCATTACAAATACATATCATCTTAAAATGTTATTGAACAGGACAATAAACTCCCCTGAAATGTGAATGGCAAATCAAAGAGAATAATCATCCTCTAACAGGAAGCTTATAAAGTAGATTTCTTTAATGGCCAATGTGTCCATCAAAATGTCAGGGGTCCTAATAAAGAACCTCGTAGCCAATTGTGATGCAGTCGGCCGACTTAATATCTCAAATGTCAGACTGCACTCATTTGTACTTCCTGTCTATCTACTACAGGATGAAGATGTACTGTTTAATGCGTGTTTTATTGCAGTGACTTGAGTTCATACACTTTTATATTTTGGTGACTCCAGTGGGAATTAAACCTCGATCTCTGGCAGGAGCTTCTCCGAAACAAACAACAAACTAAGAGTATTTATACCATTGGTTTTGATGCATAATTTAGCTAACATAAACATCAAATGAGAAAAACGAAACTGTATCCCACAAGATCTAAAACCCCTCGCCTTGACACCCCATAATGAATATTTAAACCCTGATAACCTTAGTCTGTAAATGATTTATCGTTTCGCTTCTCACATGTCTATTTTTATACCTTTTTGTCTTTTTAATTCCAGTTTCACATCTTTTCATCTCTTTCTTCTTATGACACTTTTTATTTTTTCAATTGCCACATTCCTAGTGCTTTAACATTTCTTAACCAAGATAGATTCTGAGTCGTGAGGCTGAAGAAACTTCAGAAAGTAAAAGGAAAAAAGTGGTGAAAAATATCACGTGATCGTCTTTGACTTATCTTTGAATATCATCAGCTGTAATTATCTTTCCGCAGCCCCAATGATTACGTTTCTTAATGGGCCCTGGGAATAGTATTCTTTAATGTAGGAGAATAAGATGGGGAATAATACCCCATTATTATTAAATGTATTCGAGATGAAGAATTTAAATTGTGAGTTTCGTTATACTTGGGCCAATAATGACCAATGTTCCTTAATGAAATAAATGACTCTGAGGCATAACACAGTTTTTCACAATGAAGCAAAAAGGGTGTAATGAAATAGATATATTTTACCAACGCATGCTCCATCTGCTTTGTAGCGCCAGGATGTTTTAATGCTTTTGATACAGAACTTGACTAAATTCCATTTGGATGCTAATCAATGGGTCCAACAGTGCAGTAGAATAATGTCCACGATAATACATTGCATTTAAACGATAAACAGTTATTAGATCATGTTGCTCTTGTAATCTTTATTTAAAAGCATACTTTAATAACGCTGGTGTTGATGCAGATAATGGATTTTCTATATCATAAAAATGACATTTTTCAAGTGAAGAATGGTATATAAGTGGCCAGTTGCATGCTGGACATGATCACATTTCAAAACACTTCAACATTTATGGGAGTTATACTTTAAGATTACCTTTTTGGGGGGGTTCTGACTAAATTAGAGTACCCAAAGCAAATTTTCTTTTCACATTTTAATTATTTATTTTCTTTGGTCAGTTATTTGCTAATTTGATCCAAATTCGGCCATTTTTGACAATTGTTTAAGGCTAAGTATCTTACACAGCTGCTGTGTTCGGTCAACATATTCTAACAAATAATAACAAAAATAATGAGATAAGTGCCAAAGTGCCTCATTCTGAACCACACACACCCACACACACACACACACACACACACACACACACACACACACACACACACACACACACACACACACACACACACACACACACACACACACACACACACACACACACACACACACAACCAAAGTAAATGACTAATGGCAGCGAACTCCATCACCCCTAAACGATGCATAGCAATATGACTTTTAAGGACTAGGTTGTCTAATATTAGACAGATGCAAAGATGAAGAGCAACAGCCTCATTTACGGCGGAGTATCTGCAACCTGCATCTCTGTCTGTCTCAAGGTTAGGGCTCACAGGGGAGGATGGGGATCAGGTTACACTAATGCATCATGGCTGCTGGAGGACACACATGCACACGCCTCGTCACCCGCTGTCTCACCCTATCTCTCTTTGTCTTTCTCTCTCTATCACACACCCTTGTGCTGATACCCTTGTACAGGTCCATGGCCCGGTGTTATTGCACCCTCACAACCGGTGATGCAGTCTGCTGTCTGTCTGCCGGCCGAATCACTTGTCTCTAAAAATAAACCTTAGCGTTGCTAAAGGCCTGACTGAGGTTAAACAGTGGCGGGGCGGTTCATTTCAATTTAAGCATGGCGTAATGAGATATCCGGCATTATACCGCGACAAAATTGATTGATAGCAGGGAAGCTAATTTCAGGAATTTGATATAATAGAATGATTCGTGATATTGCAAGCATGGCTACTGTTCATAATTCACAACCCAGAAAGCTGGTGTTTTGGATCAATTATAAAGATAGTGCTGACACTAAGAGTTATATTAAATATCGATGAATCTTTCAATGATATCTCAGTTTGAACTACAGCAGTAAAAACTGCCCATCTGAGTTTCCTAACCCCAATAGGCCAAACAGCATTTAATAATAAATAATATCAAACGTAGAAACCGGACAATATTGGGCATTTTGCTTCATTTTAAACTAATTATTACAGAAATGCAACTTGGCATGTCTTAGTTCACACGTAGTTCTAGCAAACAACCGTTATTGTATGATTGTATTGAACTTCTTTGGTCTAGCTGCATCATTTTGAGGTAATGAACAAATGGCTGAGCATCCCTCACAAATCAATTCAGCTCAGTTCAGATAATCTGTAGGAGGAGGATAAAAGCAGCTGATGTGTCATTATTGAGGCCCACCACACTTCTCCTGCTGATGCTGCATTCCCATTTGTGACCTGCTCTATCGAAATCAGTCGCATTGACCCGAAGACACATTTTGAGTTGTATACACTTTTGGAAAGAGGATATTCCTAGCTTTCTAATGATATCAGGATTGTTTTTGTACTCCAAATATTAAGCAAAATATGTCACATTATATAATGACTGTCACCGAGTCATCATTTTGAGAAAAAGGCCTTCAAAGTTGTCTCTTCTCTGGAATCCATCGATCTGATTGATTATTAGCGGAGCAAATTATCAAAATACTACGGAGGGAAGATATTTTCGTTTGGAGGGGAAGCTCGCGAGTGTGTGTGTATACGTGTGTGTGTGTGTGTGTTTGTGTAATTTTGCGTTTGTGTGTATTGTGTTTGTTTTCCCGGGGAAAACACTCACTGTCACTGCTGTGACGTCAAGTTACTCCGTTCTCCGCTTGTAATTATGCCGTTACAAGCTTCAAAGTTGTATTTATCATCTGAATTTGCCGAAACAAGTTTAATATTCTGAAAGCCAAGACTTTGTTTGATTGAAATCAGATGAAAAGAAACTGTAACGGACCCTGCCGTGTTATCTATGATTACTATACTCTTACATTCATAATGTCAGCTGGAGGGAGGGGGGCGGCGCTGCGGAAGAGCAGATTGCGAGTGAGAGGTGCCTGACTTCGTCCCTTTACAAGCTTCAAAAATGTATTTATCGTGTGATTTTGGAAATAAAAGTTTCATATTCTAAAAGCCAAGACTTTGTTTGTTTAAAATCAAACAAAACACCCGAACCCCGAAAAAATTGTTTTTTACGTAAATCCACGTTTATTTTGAAATGAGCCGTTGCGACTTCCGACTGATTTCGATAGAGCGGGTCACATTTGCTAATAATGAATTCACAACACCCTGTCCTCTTTTCCAGCTTTTCATACAATGTGCAGAGATTTCAGTTGCTCATCGAGCCGTCTCTGAAAAAAAACAAAAAACGGAAACCGTTATCTTCATCTGTGCAGCCATCACACAGCCATTTAGCCATCCATTAGTACGGAAGTGGTTAGTCAATTAACTCAATTATTGATTAAATACTTAGCATTGTGGACGTTGGTCAGACTAAACAAGTAATCTGAAGATATCCCGAAGGCTCTGGGAACAGGGTGTGTAGAACGTCTTTAAAGTTCAGGGGAAAAAAAGGTTAGTTTTAATTGCTGATGTCAAGGTTAGGATAATGTTTGAATTCAGATAAACCGCTTGAAACATTCTAGTTTTTTTAACAGAATCTATTTGAAATAGTGTTGTCTCAGGATGTCTCAATGAGGAAGTTCAAGAACTGCATAGGTTACCAAGAGCGTTTAACTTTCTAAATTGTGATGTTACATATTTTCATATGTAATCACTCTTTCAATTACATAATTGACGGATAATCTTGAAAATAATTGACTGATCGATCAAATCTAATCAAAATCCGTAGGTCCTGTTTAGTAAAATACTTAAAGGAACACTGTATGTAGTTCATATCACCCTCTAACACCTAGACAAACACTCTCGCACTCGGCAGATAAAAACCTTTGGGCATTCACACTGACAGATAAAGGCTCCCTGTACAGATTAGAGGCACTTCCACTGGATCCCGCACGAAAAGCACCGATTGAAAATCCCATCGGAAGACCGACCGTTGACCTCTAATATTAAGAAAAGAGTCGAGAGCAAGGGGGTCATTTTCTCTCTGAATGACATTCCCTCTTTTTTACACACTCATACACACATATACACACTCTCCCCGGTGTAGTGAGAGGGCCTTATTGTGCGAGCCAGAGGAAATGCAGACACAGCAGAGGACAGGCCATCCATTGATCCGAGTATAGACTCCTCTCCTTCTCAGCCTCTCTTCTCCTCTCTCTCCCCCACACTGTCTCTGCCTCCTTTTTTTTATTCTTTCTTTCGATCTCAACCCCTTTGCTTTCTCCGCTCGTTGTGTTATCTGCACTCCATTCTCTTACATTTAGTTATTGTCTCCCTGTGATCTACCACCCCCTCTTTCTCTATATCGCCGCTTTCTACTCTCAAGGCCAGTTCTCTTCTCTCTGTGTCCTTGTATCTTGTGACTTTGCTTTCTCCTTAACTCCTTTTTGTGTTTTTTGGTACCACATCTCTCTTTATTATGTCTATCTGCCAGGAATCCATCCTCCCTATTTCCTATTCCCTTAACTTCACTTCTGCTTCCTTTCCTTTTCTCCATCAACTTATATATAACATATCCAACAAGTGGAAGATACAGGGAATAAGGAAGGAGGTGTATAGATACAAAAGGGAGCTAGGAAACAGGGCTGAAAAGAGATGGGGAGAAGGTATGGGAAATAACTAAAATAGTAATGGTTTGACGGATCGACCAAAGGATGGATGATGGAAGAAGGGAATGATGCAAGGAAAGGAAGGAGGAAACCTCACAGTGAGCAATAATTGGTAGATTGTATGTTACAGAGGTGTACAAACAGGCACAGGGCTGAACAGGAGGACGTGATTTAGTTCACACACACACACACACACACACACACACACACACACACACACACACACACACACACACACACACAGCGTCAGTGATGGATGGATTAACCCTCTGGAGGATCCTCAGAACTCTCCCGCTTTGTACATCCCTCCTCATCTCTCTCACTCCTCTGCGTCCTTCCCTCCCTCGCCGCTTTGTCAATTCCCTCTTCACCTCCCTCCTTCACCTTTTTTCTTCTTCTGTCTTTGCTCTGACGCTTTCTTCTTTCCCCTTCCTTTCCTCACTCCTCCCTCCTTCCTCTGTGCCCCCGCTCCCTTCCTGCTGGACGGGCTTTTTATACGAGCCATGTGGACCTCCCTAATGACACGTCGACCTGTTGGTGTGTACGTGTGCGAGTCAAAGGTGCTGACGAGTGTATGTGCGTTTGTTCACTTGAAGTGCTGACGCCTGTGTGTGTGACGGAGGTGCTGACATGTCTGATCGTCGTGTGGTTCTCCTACTGAAGTCCAGCCGACGGCCTCTTACCTTTGAAGAGGCCAGCAGTGAGGAGAAGAGAGGGGGAGGAAGAGGAGAACATTTGAGCAGTGAAGGGCCAAAAGGTGAAGATAAAAAGATGAAGAAATGAGGGAGGAGAGTATAGTCTCATTGGCAGATTCCTATTCTGGTGTTAGGATTAGAGAAAACGTTTATCCAGGTGTATGTGAACAATCATCCAGTTGCCGCCAAATATATGGTAAAGGAAGCATCAAGCATCTCTCCTGCAACAGGCGGAAAGAAAGAAATGAGCTTCATTGAAAGGATAGAATAGAAAAGGAAGGATTAAAGGAGTAACGAAGGACGCGAGGCTGGCAAGGCCTGCACAAGGTGTTCGAGATAAGATATGTCACCTCTTTTTTGACACTGACGGCCCCTACACACGGCGGCGTGCGTTACCGCTTGGCGGTGGGCGTGTCTGAAGCTTGGGGATTTTTTACGAACAACGCGACCAACAACCAATCACATGAATTTCCCGCCCCGGACATACAAAGCAAAGCATTCATGCTACATCCATGCTGGCTAAATATACTGTCTATGCTTGCTAGCTGTCCATTCAAACGAAGTACACTGGATATAAACTCCCCAAACAGGCAAAAACCTACCAGTTTCACCCACTGTCTCTGCCACCTCCCCCCATGCCTGGCTCCTCCGGTTTGTATCCCTGTATGTAAAGAGGGACTGGTCATATAGTACCGGGTGATTCCCTAACGCCACGATAATTTCCTCCTCCATTTTTTGACATGTGAAATAACTGCGGTCTGGCTCTCCCAACATACACGCGGTTTGATTGGCTAGCGCTTGTAATGTCAGATTTACATACGCGGGATTTGATTGGCTGACGCCTCCGTCGAGGCGGCAAAAGTAGAACATTGCTCTACTTTTGCAGCGAGCACCGCGAGAGAAGCTACGCTTTGCTCCCACAATGCAGTTCGGCGAATCGTGACGTCACCCCATTCAAAGTGAATGGGCAGAAGCGTTGAAGCGGCAACGCACGCCACCGTGTGTAGGGGCCGTGAGACCTGAGAGCCAAAGAGGGGGTGAGAGAAAGGGAGAAGAGGTGAGGGGGTTTCTGTCACAGTGAAATGAGCCTTCTTGGGAGATGACATGTTTTCAAGAGCACTAGGGTTCCTAAGTGTTTCCCAAGTACTCTCCTTTAAGGAGAAGCACCGACCACCTGGCCATAGATGCGTGTACTTCTCTCAAAATGCTTCTTTCTCACTAACATTCAGCTCTGGTGGAATGCTGGCCCAGATTTTTTTCCTTGCACCCCAATGAGTAGCACTTCATGTGTAGGACAAATAGAAAAAGGCCGCTAATGGTAAAAAGTTGTTATATTTAAGGTCAAACTAATAATTTGTTTTAAAACCCTGGTTTCAGAGTGAATGGTGAAAATAAATGAAATATTTAATTCCCAATCGATAGCACAGTTTAGTTCACAAAAGAGTCATGTACGACTTTAATAATTAGCAAAAGGTAAAGCGTAGTTCAATCTACCTTCAGAAAGCTACGGATCGATGTTCAGTAGAACCTCATGATCGATCAAAAAACACACTCCTACTTTAGTTTTTACTTTGTAGAAAAACCTCAAAGTAAAATAAAAGATGGGCCGTTGTTAAAGATAATCGAAAACATGCAAGCTGGATTGTCTGCAATCTTTTCAGTAAGTATTATTGATTTACGAGAAAAAATCCATCAAGGACCGCATTTAATGGATTTGGATTAGAATGCAAAAATCATTGGGTATGTGAGGAGTGTGAACTTCAGTCGCAGGACAGTCTTTCCGTCTTTGTGCTCAAGGTCTACCTGTCATTGGTTGGCTACTTATTATTGCCTTGGGTATGATACCTTGTTGATTTCCTTGGAGGTAGATTGTATTTGTAAGAATGTCTCAGTGGTTTAATTTAATAATGATTTCTGCCATATGCTTGTCAGTATTACAACATCTGCCTTTTTACCAGACTCCAATCTTTCAAGGGCAACAAATACTTGCGGCATTATGTTGATACTCAAATGAAAGTATGGCATTGAAGGAGTTAAAGCTACATATTGTGATAGGCTTTCAAGTTTGATCCTACGGCTCGGCAGTATATAAATATAAATGTGAGACTAGAAACAGGTTAGATATTTGACATCATCATTTGTTTTAAATCCCATTGTATACACACTTTGTAAAAGCGTCAAAGTCAACCCTGCTAACAGTGCATGACATTAAGGATTTTGGGAGATGGCCCTGTGGGCCATCTAAGCTAATTTACAGATGGCCCTGAGCCCAATAGAGATTGCCCTGAAAAATGCGCGCGGACGAAATGACGCACGAAGGGTTTGGGGGGTCTCCCCCTAGAACATTTAGATTTGTGCAGGTCTTAGATGCTGTCTGGTGCATTCTCTAGACTGAATTATAAGATGAACCACCACAATATTGTATTGTACAATTTCAATTGTATTCTTCATTTCACTTGTTTGTTTGTTCTTGTTTGTGTTTGCTTGCTTGCATGCCCTGCATAGCTATAAGAAATACTTAAGTTGTTGGTCAAGACACTTTCCATCTGATGAAGGCAAATGCCTTCCCAGATGTAAAAAAGTAGAAAACATTACATTCAGTTATAACTGCCAAAACAAACATTATGTACACTATTATGGCCCCTGTTAAAAATGTTTGTAATGTTATCTACTGTAAGTTGGTCGAACGAATGCCCCCTCATCCGGAAGCTGACCGAGCAGCAGTCGAGAGGAGCCGAGCGCATCCGCGAAGCACACAAAATGGCGACGTCAGAGTTCCCGTTAGCCGGCAAATCTAAATCTCTTCGGTCAAAATAATGTCCCTTTAGCCCAATACCGCTTCAGTTGCGCCACTTATGTGACAGACAAGAAGAGTATGTGACAGACATGAATAGTCAATTATAATGTCTAACACTTAATGTGGAGAAAGAGATGTCCTGTGTGGGTTGATTGTGCGTTGATCTGTTGGTAATGCCTCGGGGTTCCGGTGGGCATGTAAACAAATGCATAATGCTGCGCTATACTTTGTGGCCTCACCCAGTTGCATAGCGACACTTATTGTTTAGGTGTCTTTTAATAAGCAGGTAGTCATATCATTAGCTAGAACTAGCTGGATCTGATCGATATGGACATAAACGCGAGTGAAGTCTAATCTAACGGGAGAGAGAGATCAGCTGCTGCTGACGAGTCGACACGCAGCTCTGCATGATCACATGCAGCGGTGAGCGGACAAAACACACACTTCAGGTTAGAATATCACACATAGCTATTTTAATTACCTCTCAAACTACCTGAACTAGTTATAGATATGTTTAGTTTTACTGTCGGGTCACTCATTACTGGATCCGCGAGCTGCATGATACTGGCATAATAGATTGCCCGATCGGGCAACCAGCAGGTGAGGCTTCATTGCCCGAGCTAAATACTAGATGGCCCCGGGCCATCGGGCAGTCCTTAATGTCGAGCCCTGACTGCTATATCGTCCTAATATCCTACAGTACTGTATAACACTAACACAATGTAGTATCTATGTGTTGCCTTTTTCCTTCTCCACACACCAAGTTTTCGTTTTTTCCTACCTTTTGTACGTTTCCGAGAATCAATATGATGAAGCCTTGTGATTGAAGCACCGTAGCTTCTCTTTGAAGTGCTAACGTCACGTTTGAAAGATGAAAGGTAAAAAAGACAAAAGAGAAGACCTGTCGACTATAATAGACTCTTAGACAACAAAATACAGGCTTTAGAGCTTGCAAAAAACACTCAAATCCACAAACAACAACCCAGATCAAGGCCAGACTTACCGAATATATCATGCTATCTGTAAGGAGTCAAGAAAGTGTCTCTAGGTTATAATCTTTAGGAACTTTACCAGATCATTTTCATGTTATGCTACTCTTTACTTCGACTCCACTACATCTTTGAAGCAAATATGGATTTATAACTCCTCTACATGTACATTTTACTTTAAATGCAGTCATGTAACTGAATATATATGATTATGAAATGGAACAAAATGCATAACAAGTCAATAGTTAATTTGAGGAATATTTTGTTGCCAATACTATTGTTATTTTACTTGAGAAAGATTACATGCACAAGTTTTACCTGTAACAAATTATTTTTGCAATTTAGAATTGATAATCTCTTAAAAGAAAGTTCTGAGAACTTCTTCCATAACTGATGTGAACTGGCGCTGTGTTTGAGTGTACCCCTGTATTCATTACCTCTTGTTGAAACTCATCTGCGCAAATATCTGAACCCTCAGGGTCAACAGATGCTTAGATTAAATAGAGAAAGTAAACCAATTTCTGCAAACCATTCATTATATATTACCATTTCCAGAGACATTACGAAGTGTTTTCGCCTAAATAAATGTCTCTTTCCAAACATTTTTTAAGGCAGCCTTTGGTTTCCAAATTTGCTTGAGGCTGGGAGCAACAGATTTCGCTATCCAACCAATAAAACCTCATGTCTTCGATGTGTCAATATAGTGAATATTCCAGAACATGGCATGATTCGTGCTTTGTGAAACAGTTTGTGAAAACTCATCCCTAATATTGTTCCCTTGATGTTTTGAGGAATTGAAAATACTTTTAGTGGAAAACAAGTGTATCTGATCCTGCTAAAGTCCCGCTTGGCCCTGCTGCACACAAGTGTCTGTGGGGTCCCCAAAGTTGTTGTATGACATGTTTGACAGCGCAGCTAGTTAAGAATGATTGATGCCTGCAGCCCTCTCAGCTGTTAAGGACAGATGAGGGGGAACAAGTGATGCAAATCGGATTGGAAGCTGCCTGCTGGCATCTGACTTCAGGAATGGTGATTAAAAACACATTAAGACAACATCTGGCGGTGCATTCAAAGCACCAGCCAAACACTACTATAGTGCTACATTAGAGAACATGCACAGATGATGAAAGGTGCGCCGCAAAACTCCAAACTCAATTCCCAACGGTGAAAAAAATAGCAAAAACAGAGTTCCAAATTAAAATCCCATTCTGCTTGATGATTCTTTGAGAACACTAAAAACAATAACCAAGTAATTAGTTTCATAATTGCCATGGTATTAAGAATGATATTTTGGTAAATTAGCTTTGGTTCAAAGTATTTTAAATCTGTTTTGCAATACACAAGCTAAAGGTTGTGATATTAAACCAACCGTGCCTCAACATTTTGGAACAGGAACATATTCTACAACTTGGCAAACATGATTGTAATTCCCATTGATGTTCATTAAATATAATAATCTTGCCGTGGTTGACTTTGTTCCCAAGGCAAACACTGTTTCATAACGTCAGATAGTTACGTTAAAAAAAAGAAGTAATTAAAGGCGAAATAAACTATGACAAATGGGGACAATTTTCTTTGATGGCACGCCACAAAAGACAGCATCTGCTCTGGCGCTGGTTCTGTTGGGCTGTTAGCTCTGTGCAACATCCTGGCAACGCATGCATGGATGATTGTCGGGATGAGTTTTACTCTGTATCTGAGGACTTTTTGTCAAGGTCATCAACTCAGTGGATGGCTCACAATGTCGTAAAGACTATAAAGTCATTGGTTTACTAATTCATGACTAACTTATTAGAGATGTCTCCCATTGTTTACACTATGCTGTAGCTTCCATTATATGTTGTGTGCGCTTCACGAGGGATCGACAATCTAAAGCGGGAGCATTTGCTCTTTTCTACTTATGACATTTGTTGAAAACAATGTGGGATTTAATGTGTTATACAACCTTTGAGATAAAGTAAATTACAAAACAACCCTGAACATCACAGGCCTGGGTAGTTTTCTGTCACACTGGGAAAATATCATTTTGTTGTTATGCACTGGCGGCTTGACATTAAAGTCGGACAAATTGTTAGTTTCACCGCGGAAAAACATAAAGATGATTTTAAAGATTTCCCTTTTTTCAATAACGAAGAGTTTTCACAGTGTGTCCTTGCATGCACGAGAGTCAATATTCTATGCATAAATGTGAAAGTGTGTAGTTAAATAACTTTTTCATCCTTCCCCCATAGTATGTCTTGATGTTTTAACTTCGCACCTATGGTGATAATGAGACCGATATCAAAACAAAAACATCAAAGGTCGTCTGAAGCTTCAATCAAAAGCCACTGCCGAGACCAAAAGGAGAGAACATTGCAAAGATATGGAGAACATACGTGAAACCACTAGTAATTTAAAATATACATCCTTAAATCAACAATCAAGTGGCATGCTGGGTCCTTCACGAAGAAAAATACATTGAACTAATATTAACTTTAACAACATAGTGTATCAAAAAGGTATAAAGAGCAATCGCCAGTTGTACAAAAAAAGTACTTTGAAAGAATGAGAAAGTCTGAGTGGAATGCCAATTTATTGGTGTTTATCTTGCTGAGCGACATTTCATGTATCTAAGAATTGAGAAAAATACACTGACAGCTATGTCACTGCAGCTCAAGCAAGATGAGGTAGAAAGAAGTGACATTTATTTCCTTTTAAAGTTTGGAAATATGTGACTTTTTCAGTGGACGACTGTCACTCCCCACTGAGTTGAATTAAAACTGTTCTTTTGACACTTCACAATGCTTTCTCAACAATTCTGTGAAAAGCCAGAGAGATATTGTCCTAGAAGACACATCTGGGTCTCCGTTACAGTATAGAAAATTAAATAAAATATAAACAAGCTTAACATATAGAATAGAAAGTATCATATACATATAATACATATAAAGGTTAAAATACAAAAAAATAGCACATTTAACGGAAAAGACAATGTGTCCAATACAAGTATAACACATCAAATCTTTACATACACATTGAAATGTACAAGCACAAGTTCAAATGTGCACATCATACTAACATATTTAACATATTACAATATTTACAATGGTGTATTAGTTTTAATAAGATAGTAATTCTGAATGCTGAATTCAAATGGTTTGGTCTTTCAAGTCGGCGGTGTCTGTTAGTCTGTGTGTGAATCTCTATTTCAATGGAGCATGTTGATTCAAATGTCACTTAATCCATTAAGACGTTTTACTTTAAAGAAACAGCCCAGATCATATCTAAAAATTGCAGCTTCAGATTCTACTGATGTTCGTCGCTAGCTGAGATCATATGCAGATGTGATGTGTCAGAACAATAACAGAATTTGGATGAGATGCTGTAGCTAAATGTCCGGAAAATAAAACAAATGTAAAGAAACTAAATGCGGCACCACTGTCGGATGATATCTCTGAGATATATGTGTATGTATGCAGATTTGGCTTGATCTGATTAAACTTTCCACGTCCAATAATTCATGCCTAGAAAAAGGCCTTGAATACGATTTGCTGCCTCTTTGTATTTTCAACCCTGTCTCATGGAAATAAGTTTGATCTAAAGCTAATTTGCAACATTTGGAAGGAACCTGTAATGCCACCTGGATTACAGTTATATTGACATTATGTTGTTATGTATCAACATTTTTTGGGCTTTTTGGCTTTTTTTTGCCTATTTTTGACATTTTTAAATAGAATATGGTTGAGATTTTGTACTCTTGATTTGACACACATGCAATTTGGATATTTATATATTTGGAAAACAATACATTCCCTATTATGTAGGCAGGGCCATTGTATTAACTAGACAATGTATTGATTAATACAAAAAATACAACTAGATTTCAGTTGCGTCTTTCATGAGAGCCGCAGCTGTTGAAAACTAGGCTCAAAAAATAATATAAAACAACATAACAAATACTTCAGTAAGCTTTGAGATAAAGGGCATAGGGATATGAAAAGGACAATAACTTGAGGTGGAGAAAAAACTAATCAAAAGAAAAAGGAAAGCAATTGCCTGGAGTAGATTATTTGTCTCATGGAGTTGATACATTTAATTTTCCCCGGTCTCATTGAAGTTTGAGCAGATGCAAGCACATGCAGTTGAAGCCATATATATATAAAAAAACAAAACATTATTTGGATTTAGAGAAGCACATACTGGGTCCATTGTAAATGCTGCAAGTCATGTGTAGTTGAGTTAGTAGCTAATTAGTTTGGCACAGTCGCGTTCTTCCCACGCCCTCCTGAGTGTGTGTGTGTGTGTGTGTGTGTGTGTGTGTGTGTGTGTTGGGGGGTCTTTAGCGGCGGGGTTAATCCTCTCTACTTGTAGCTCTATACCGCCGCCCCCATCCCCAACTCCTTCACCGTTCTGCCTGTCTTCCCTCCCTTTCTTTCCGGTTCCCTTCCTCTTCTTGGCTTTCCACTCTGATTCTTCTGTCCCTTTCTCCACTTCTTGTTGTGTTTTGTCCCCCTTTTACCTCATCTCATTAATCCTCTTTCACTTCCTCTCTCCTCTCATGCAGGCTTATTTATTTATTTTATTCCTCCACATACTCCTCCTTATTTCCCCCTCTCCAATAATCCATCTCCCTCTCCCTTATTTAATGAAAGACCCCCGGTATCGTGGTGCTATTACAGTAGCGGAGTGTATCCTCCTGCTCCACGTCTCTGTATCTCACCTCTCATCCTCCCATCTTTACATTACTCCCTCAACCCCCAACTGATGGAAAGCCCCCCCCCCCTCTATCTTTGCAATCCAGTGTCTCTCTCTCTCCTCCACCTTTCTGTCTGTTGCTCATTCTTTTCCTCTTCCTCTCCGTAGACTAATGAAAGTCTGTGGTGTTGCTCTAATCCCCTGGCTGTGTGCTCACTGCCTCTTTGTTGGTCAAATCTGACTAATGCCCTCCGTCTCACTCCGCAGCACAGGAGCCTCTTACCTCAGCCCTCACACACACACACACACACACACACACACACACACACACACACACACACACACACACACACACACACACACACACACACACACACACACACACACACACACACACACACACACATCAGAGACACCCTCGGAAATAATATGATTTTGCTAAGAGAAGGGACTGTGTGTGAGTTTGTTCACACACTCTCACAATGGCATCCTGCCCTCTGATGTTTCTCTGTGGTGTTTCTTTTTGTATATTAACACTTGAAGAGACTCACTGCAGTGCTGTTTTAGTCCTTTTTTCCTTATTACATTTAACATGGTTGCCTGTTGTCGTATATAAGCATGGCTAGCAGTGAACTAATATAGTTTAAGGTGAGTATTTTCAATGTGAAGCTCGTGGGCAGAAATCGGGACAGTCATATCACTAACAATAAGACTATTCATGTGAAGCAATATCTCCAACTTTAACTCAATTAATTGATTGCTTTATTTCTATTTCCGTCTTCTAACATGTGACAGCACGAGCAAAACATAATTCTGTTAATAGTCTGCTGCGAACTGCGTTACCACATGCTACAAAGAAACAACAAAACAATCTTCTCTTTGGGTAGAGCACAACCATTGGTACATTGGAGCTCTCTAACGAAGGGCCTCTACCTAGAGTTGGGTGATATATAACAAATATAAATCACAGTAGTTTTTTGCCAAATACCTCAATACTAATATTTTGACTGGTGTAGGGTTAAGCTGCATTCAAATGATACGCAATTAGCTCTTTGCTCACTGCGATGTTGGGCGCTGATTCTTGTGGTGAAAACAGCTTGCACAGTTTTTATTCTATGGTTACCTCCTCTGCTAGCTCTCGCCGCGACATACAGCTGTTATCTGACTGGTTGTGCGTCAACAGATTAGCATGGTCAAAGTAACACTCAACTTCACATTCAAATGTGTAGTTCCTGCCAAAATAAAGCCTGCATGTTAAAGCATCAAATATGCAAAGAGTGAAACAGCCTTGGAATGAAAATGCATACGCAATGGGAATAGAGACCTTACAAAAGAAAGCCATAAAGTGCCAGAAAACATTATGTCAAAGGTCAATGTGTGGGCCGTGGGCACCATACATGTTTGCTTGAGACCTTCACTAAGACAGAACTAACAATACATATTTCACCCATGAACTGCTTTCTGCATTGATTTGTCCTTAGCTCATTTATGTTGTAGCGACACAGCACCTAGCACACTGACCCTGACACCTACGCTGGTGCCAAAAGCAGATCATTTCCAATCCCGCCGCCATCACTCATCGCCATAACTTCGTTCCAGCATTAAGCACATTGACCCTCGACTGACTTCAGACGGTGACCTCATGTAACCCCAGTCCTCCTCTGCGATGTTAATCGCTTATATTGACATACTGATACCCTAACACACATGCAAATGTTTTAGTCAATGCTTCTATGTGCTGTGTAGTAGCCTTTCAGAAATATGTGCACATGATAAATACAGTTTGTGCTGCATTTCGTATCATGTATTGATTTTTTCTTCCTACCTTTGTCCTGTGCTTGCTGCCAGCAGCTCAGCATCATTGACTTTGCCTTTGGTTGTGTGTTTTTTCTAAGGAGTACATATGAGTGTGTGTGTGACATTGCAAAATGTAAGTGGGAGTGTGCGTTTATTTTTGCGCGCCATGTGTGTTTGAGAGTCGGGTCTTACACAATTCTGACAGTGTTTGCAATATTTCGCCCTCATTCGATTGCCTGTTTGCGGAGAATGTGCAATAAATCATGACTAAACAACCAAACACAAGTGTGTGTTTATCAACAAGAGAAAGCTGTTTTCAAGGCTCTGCACATTAACAGCTGTGAATGTGACACCAAGGTTACATTGTTTCAGTTGTGCTGAAACTGCGTTCTGGCATATTATTTGACCATGAGGTCATTTTGATAAAAAATATGTATCTATAGACGTATGTTTTGGGAAACTAAGTAATAGGATTTTGAAGCCCTTTTCAAATTAAATCTATTGATGGAGTTTCACTTCTTGAAATCATTGATTGATCATTGAGAATCTTAGATACTGGTATGAACAAAGAAAGATTGGTCACTTATTAATGCCAGGTACAAATAAAATGTACTTGTATCATAATGGCTTACAGGCATAATCTAGTATTTACAAAGCAATACATTTGACACATCAAACATCTGTGCAGACTCTTCTCATTGACATCATTGTAGCTCACAGCGAGAACAAAGAAAGGAATAAAGTGCAAAATACACTTATTCCCTTAAAAATATACTAATGTTAGTATGGCGTTACTTAACTGATGTTCTGCATGAATGCTCGGAAATAGTACTGCATGTAACAATTTGATTCATTATCAATACATCTCACCATTGTTTCCTCGATTAATATTATCATAAATCAAAAAATGTATGTCATTTCCAATTACTTTGCTTTCAGGCCATATCGCCAAAAATATTCAGTTTAGTATAAAACAAATATATATCTAAATCTATACTATTTCTCATATACTTGGTTGGTCGTACATTGTATTTTTAAAATGTAAAGATGACTATCAGAATCTAAATCCAGAAGTACAAATGGCTCACAGACATTTCGACCAGGTTAATTAACACACATGTACAGACGGATAGACAATATGCAATTACAGGCAGAACTAGGAAGAGACAAGATGGTCGTACAAAAGCAACCCCCACATAGTCCTTGAAACATTCTCGATATTGTCTTTCATAATTGTTCTTTGGAAAAAAGGAAAAAGACACACATCAAGTTTATAACAGAGAAATGACTGTGCAGACACGTACTGTAGATCTTGTAATATGTCCCCAGGCACGAAGGAAGAAAAACACTTGACAGTTGAGTTATTTCCTGCATTGTTTTTTTCTTTAAAATTAGATATAATTTGAAAAGAAAATGACACCCACTCACTTTTGAAAGCAAGGACAGAAAATAAATTATACACGCCACATTTAAATAACAGCGCCGATGGAAGTCTCTTGTCAACATCAATAATGTTTACAGCCGTGCCCATCCACTAGCTATGCTAAATTATCCACTTTAGGTAATGGTTTCCTTTCCAAGAATGAATATAAAACATCTAG
>NW_022990652.1:1969254-2141754 GCF_902827175.1 Gymnodraco acuticeps | reverse complement strand
AATATTATTTAAGGAATCGTTGAGCTAGCTAGTTAGCATACATTGTTTGTCACTATCTGTTAACGTTAGCTTTAGCCTTAGTTTTCTAATAGTTTTTTTCATAGGCTATAAACAGAGGTGGTATAAGTATAGATATTGTGCTAGAGTAAAAGTAGAAGTACTCAGATCTTGTACTTTAGTAGAAGTACTCAGATCTTGTACTTAATAAAAGTAGAAGTACTCAGATCTTGTACTTGAGTAAAAGTAGAAGTACCAGAGGAATACTCTATCACAGTAAAAGTCCTGCATTCAAAATGTTCCTCAAGTAAAAGTAGAAAAGTATTATCATCAAAATATAGTGAAAGTAGCGACAATACAAGTAGTCATTGTGCAGATTGGTCCATTTCAGAATAATAGATATGATATGTTTTATAATGATTGATCATTAAAGTGTTCTCAAAGCTGGTAAAGGAACAGCTAGTTTGAATGACTTTGTATACTGCAGGGTAGCTTGTGGATTTACTCCAGGTGCAACTAAAGTCTGATTTAACACTTGATTAGATTTCACATCATTCATCCACATCTGTGAAGTAACTAAAGGTATTAAATACATGTAGTGGAGTAGAAGTACACCTTTTACCTCTGGATTGTAGAGGAGTAGAAGTACAAAGTAGCAAAAAATTGTACCCACGTATAGTACTTGAGTTTATGAACTTAGTTACTTTAGTGGCTATACAGATAGAAAGACTAAGCCTTGCACAGAGGCATGAAAATACATTTTCAAAATGCTCAACAGTGCTGCCAAAATTATAAACTGACTGCTACACAATTAAAATAAATGCTTTTATATATTTCTATTAGATTAGGCGTTTCTGTTATTATTACCTGCTGCTTTAGTTGTTCTGACTGCTAAAATCCTGTTATTCCTCATTTTAAAGCCGATATTCCGTGGGGTCGGGGGGCTCGGATCCTTGTCACCTTTTTCATACCTGATGAGTTTGCATCCCTGACTACAGTTGCTTTAGCGTGTAGAAGCTAGTAAACTATTTGATTTGTTTCAGATAGGCACAACATGTTTCATATGCAGACCTTATTATCCTTTTCCATGTTAAAATAAACCATTTTCAGTGGTCATTTTTTTTGGTCATGGAAAATTAGGTAAAGGTCATTGAGTAGTCATGGAAAAGTCATTGAAAATCCTTGGTGAAAAAGTGTATGAACCCTGATATTAGGTGAACTAGGCACTCTACTTAGGTACATGACTTCCTGTTTGGCCATCTTGCCACTGATAGTCTTGCTATGTTGGTGGGGTGTACTTAGAATTCAGAGTGTTACAGAAGCATCTGATTGGATTAATAACGAGTTCACTGATTAGTGATTGGCTGCCGGTAAGCGCAAGCTGGCAAGAGGATGCCTCAGGAATGAAAAAGGGAGTAATGGTGCAAAGTAAGAGCAAACTCTTTTTTTTCAAAGTAGATAGGTGTGAAATGAGACAATCACTTACCTATCTTCATGCTCGAGGTACACCACATCAGAGTGCTCTCTCTATTTAAAAGTTGGAGCCTGAGATCGAAGCTGTTAAGTTAGGGAGTTTTACTCAGCCAGAAGAGATTGGACTTGTCACTTTGACCCAGAGTAATATTGTCAATCTAAAAGAAGCAACACCATCTGAGTAACAGGAAAGAAGCAGCAGTAGTAGCTGTTAACCTTGAGAATAGGGTAATACATTTCATTGCAAAGCTTTAAAAGTGGTAGCTCTTAAAAACCCATGTTTTGATCTTCTAATACACTATCTAAACTTATTCAATATTCTTTCCTTATGTTGTTTCAACTTTAGTTTAGTTTCTATACTGTTTTGTATGAGCTATGCTACCCCATACAGCAAGCTAATTGACCTTGCAGAAGTGAATATGTGCATTGAATCCAGCATATTGTGACTTAGCCGAGCCCAGTGATGCACTGTAGATCTCATCCCGTAGCTAATTAATATCAGCCATCTGCTAAATCCATTCTCCCCGCCATCAGCCATATTCTTCCGTTTTGACATTGTGATTCTTCGCCCTGCTGTCTGTTTCCTTTCCTTTCTGTATTTCTTTGTATTTTTCAGTTTGTCTTTTGTTCCTGTTTATTTCCACCTGTCTGTTTCTCTGCTTTGTGTTTTATACCATTTTTCTTTTTTTAGATGTTGCCATCCTCATTGGCTTACCCAAAGTATCCCTTGTTTTTCTGAAAAATGGAAATCCTTTATTTTGGAGTGGATCATAAATGACAGCCAACAGATGTCTGCATTCTCATTGAACCAGAACTATCCACATGTCTACAAACCACTACGAGTATCTAAACACAATTTTCTTTTACAATTATACTCATTTGACTCTTTACTTTCTCTCCTATTGTTGCAAAACATGACTCTCCGTCAGACTTCATGTCACACTTATTTTCTCATTTGCTGGGGTATGAAATGTTCCCCACATAGTGCTTTCCTTTCCACATAAATAGGCAAACACAACACACGCATGCTAAAATGGCTCCATTCACCGGGTGGCCAACATGGTTGAAGTGACGTTTGGCAACAATATCGGTGAGGTATGACATCCATTATAGCTCCTTTTATGGAGCAGCTAAGCAGTTATATCCATCACAGAGGGGTTGTTTTGGGGGTTGGTTGGTGATGCGGTGCGGGGATTGTAAAAGGAGATGAAAAGAAACTAAACGGCAATTAATAAAGGATATGTGAATATACAGAGACAGGAAATGTGACGTGTGATTTAGAAGGAGAGTCGGAAAAGGTTAGCTAAAGAAAAAAATCGTTTTTTGCTTTATGCAGCTCTGCTCACTAGAGTAGAAAGACAGTCAGCCAATATAGTTGTGATCGGGCCCTTGACAGAAAACACCAGAGTTTCTCTGATTGTCTGCGATTACAGATAAGTGTAGTGTTTTTGCAAAGATCCTTTTGTTTTGATAAAGACTTATCCCCCTCCCCAAGAGAGAGGTAAAAGAGTGAGAAAAAAATAGGCCGAGATAGAATGGAGGGGGATGAGGGATAGCTCTCTTTGGTATTAGATCAGTTGATTTGAATGTTACATTATTCCCCTACTCTTGTGTCTACTGTAGCTCATTGCTCGTCAACCATACTTCCTTCTTAGACATTTTATTTCCTTTCTTTCTTTTGATTTACTTCACTATATATCTACTTTTTATTCCTTTCTCTCAACTCTCTTCCTTCGCTGACCTCTTCTTCTCCATCATCCCCTTTTCACTTTCTTCTACGATTCCTCTTTGCCTCTCTAACTCAAAACTGTTTCAGACTCCTGGCAGGAGTAGAGGCAGTCGACAATCAAAAACTGCAGGAACATCTCAGCAAAATGTTTGGATAATGAGAGATTGGACCTCATTGGATCCTCTAGCTGAGAAATACCTGCTTCCAGGAATGACACATGTGGCTCTCCTTACATAATGAAGTCGAGTCATGTACTGGAATTTCCCCAAATGTTGTGTGACCTTGTCAAGGTGTACTATAGCTATGCTAGGATATTTAACATTGAATACAACGCTCAACCTACACGACAAATCAAAATGAAGTACTTGCACATCTTCTAAACTTACACAAATTAAATTGGATTGCAATTCAAAAGTCAAACACTTATACTTAAATAATGTTCAACATAACACAATTCTGCTTATATAACGTAAGTACATTGGTAGAATGACCATCATGTGTTTGCAAAAAAGAGGTCCGCATAATGCCCTGTTATCCATCAGAGTCATTATTTTAATGCAAAACAAAGGCCAATTATCATTGAAGATGACCCACATTAGTTTCCTGTCACCGAGATTCCTCTGGGATTATCAGGGAACGAATCAAAAGGTCATGTCATGCACATCGCTGAAAAGTTTTCTCCTCCAAATGATGGTGCTATTCATCTCAAGCATGTTCATATACATCTATCATGTATCATTGGTAACTGTCTCCTGTTCAATTCAGAGCTTCCAGAACGTTACGCTGTGAAATGTTGGTGCCGGAAAACAGAATAAAATCTGAATACTAAATTAGTCCCTGTGGGAATTAAGACAGAGCTAAGAAGTAGCTAAATACTTTGCAACAGATTGAGTATTTAAAGTGTCATAGCAGGAATGAAGTGGTATTCCAAAAATCTCTAACAGGACATTTTAAAGAGGACTTTAATCTCTTTAATGCAGAGGATGTAAACAATTGTACATAAGCATAACGTATGGACAGCCAATGGTTTCTATGATTTTTTTTTTTTGCAGAAGTTTGAAAGCTGTTTTAGGGCAGGTGATGCATGCTCACTTTTCTTTGGCAAATCGATTACATCATAACTTAAGACAGCATCAACAAATGTATCTTTAGGTGTAGGTGATTCAAAAGGACCATTACATAAGTTACAATGCCTGACATTACAATACACAAACTTGAATCTAATCCCTTCCACATCTTTTCGATGAGCCAAAGCACTAATATCCCAAAATACATTCAGCACCAATCTGCAAAAATGATTATTTTGGAAATGTCATCCAACATCGTCTTTGTTAGGCTTCCGTTCCTTTGTTCAAACCCCTCACAGCTGCCGTGGAAGGAGGCAATAAACACATTAGTGTGTAAATAAGATAGCATGCCAGAGCATATGGAGAATCCATGCCCATCACACATCACCCTCTTAAAAAGGAGAGATGTTTCCATCGATGGGTAAAGCGGGGAGAGCCCCTTTCACCTTGAAATGTGCTGCGTTTCGCTCTAATCTTCTTTCCTCCTTAAAAAAAGTACCTTTCTGAAGGGCGCTGGGGTTCAGGGAATCAATAGATCACTCAGGCTGCAAATGTATTATCTTACAAAGGAAAGGGGGGAGGAATAGGGAAGCAGAAGAGAGGAGGGGAAGATGATGGAGGGAGGGCGCTGGAGAGTGGAAGGAAAGAAGAAAGGAAGGAGGAGAATGTGGAGGAAGTGAAGGATAAAGGGTAAATAGGGTGAGAGAGCTGTTGGACGTTAGATGAATCATGCTCGGAAGGATGGAATTGCTTAAAGAAAAGAGGAAAGAGGTATACACACATTACCAGGTAGCTGTTAAGGTAAGGGATACAACATGAGAATGAGGGAGAAGAAAATCAAATGAGAAGATGGTTGTTAAACAAATAATAGTACATGTGAAGGACTATAAGAATGAGATTAAAAGAGAGACAGGAAGAAGCTGGTTGTGAGCTGAGAGGAGTATTGAACTGTATAATTGCATGAAACTGTCCAAAAAAGTTCTAGATGATATTAATTACAAAACAGTTACAAATTGAAGTTTTATCCCCGTTTCACTGCAACTCATCCTCTTGAAGTCCGGAAGGTTTAAAAATGCCTTTTCCACTGTGACTGTATATGGAAGTAAAACCGTGACAGTCTAGCCAGTAGACTGGACAGGGATTTGTCACAGTCCAGTGACAGGAACAGGAACGGTCAGCCAAATGAAGACGTATGGAAAATGTTTTGATTTGAAGTTCACTGAGAGGCGGCAGACAAGCAGGCAGAAATGACAGGAATGCAAACAAGTTGCAACAATAATGATTTCACAGGAAACAGTGCGAGTGAATCACTTAGCACAACAATTTTTGGCCATTTTTGGGGGAGTAAACTGCATTTCCTAGGCTGTTAGATTGTGAAATGTATGATTTGGTCAAATGTGTTGCATGGGGCCCTCCCCGTGCAGATCACGGACCCGCACGGGGAGGCGTCTGAAATGAAGTGCTACATCTGTAGGAAAGATAAGTAGGAAACAATCCTACTTTATAGCCTCCTCTATGCCTTTATTCCCAGTTATATTTGTCTTTTTCTGCATCACATTTTTGAATTGGTGCTATTTATTCATTTGAATAAGGTTGAGTCAATTATCTTAACATGTAAATACGATTAGGATTAATTAACAGAACCACATAGGTATGAAGAAAACAAATAATACCAGAACACTTTTGATACATTAATCACACTATTACACACATTAACATTATATAACAGCTTTTTGGGAAATGAAGGAATAACGGAGGCTCCAAAACCTTTTTACAACAGTGTGTTCAAGGTTTTCAGTGATGTCATTATCTCCCTCCCTTATCTTTGTGATTTCAAATGCACTCACTCGAAGAAAAAACAAACAATCTACCTGTAACTGACATGGAGGGCAACTCGCACAGACCCGCTCACACAAATGCACATACAAGCTCACAGCCCTCTCTCCACATAGCAGACAGATCAATACAGTCTCATTTCACACCTTGTGCAACCGGAGTTCTCCATTGACCAGGCAGCAAAACCACGGCAACAGATATAATGTAGATGGACAGAGAAAGGTAGACAGGGCTTGGGTCACATACATAAAGTATAAATGGGAGGAGGAAAACAGATGCGGCATTTTTGCCTCTGGTTTAATCATTTGTGTGATATTTGATCGGTAAATGATCAGAAAGTGTTTAGAGTCCAAAACAGCCTCCTCTTTTGAGTGTTGCAATAATTAAGATTTTTGTTGGCCAACACGGAAGTTAGCAACGCGAGTACGTTTTGGCCAAATGCCAAAACGTATATTTTCATTGGATTTTGTAAACAAACTACATCAAGGTCACATGACTTCACATCAACAACGCTAAGCTAAAGGCAAAATAGTTTTCGGCGTTATTATGACGTTAGTATGTTTGAGTCAAATGTTAGCAACCACCGCCTTTTTTAAGACATGTAAAAGCTTCAGACATTCAGCAGTGGAGTATTTACTGACATATATTATGTCTTAGGACAAAACGTAAACATCTTGTAAGCTTGTATGAACCTCAGACCTTATTTCTGAAAACTTTCAAAAAACTAGAAGCACTAAAATGCTAACCCATTTCTGGGTTTCGGGACTCATACCTGCACCATTCCATGTTTCCGACATTGACATTCATCTTTCTCCAAATCGCCTTTTCTATATATGTTTTTCCTCCTGTTCTCTGTTCTTTCTACATTTGTATACATAAGCTTAGTTTTATCCATCTGCAGCTTACAATAAATAAAGCAGCAGATTAGGGTTAGAGTCTTACTGTACACCACTAGCAATACAAGCAACTCCTGGGAAAGTTGTGTTAGTGCTCTTACAGCAATCCTTTGAACCTAATAATCATCTTAGAGGGAAGTTAAATCGAGTAAGTCCTTTCCCTGAAGTTCATCTCAAGTGACAAAGAAAGTGAGAACAACAGCAAGCTGGTGGAATTTCCTTGGGTTTAATCTTTGTGTCACGTTTCTCTGTTAGCGAGGAACATGTGCACAGAATGTGTCCTTGCATAGCCCCTCCATTCCTCAACGTGCGCGTTTGTAGTGTGCGCACACCTCGTCCCTCAATAGCCCACTTCACATTGGCTCCACTCCAAAAGCTGCAGAGTTTAGCAATCAATAGATATATATATGTGTGTGTGTGTCTGAGTGTGCGCGAGTAAAGCCCCTGTCACACTGTCCCGAAATTGACACCCGATGGACACACGATAAAGGAAATGTTCAAATTCGGCTGTGATCGTAGCAACATCGGGCCATTCGTGAGGGCATCTTAAGCCATCGTATGACCGCCGGTGGAGTTTCTCAGGCTCCGGCAGCAACTTCGTGAGTGGCAACTTCGTAAGGCACTCGTGAGGGCATCTTGTCAAATCGTGTCATCTTCGTGTTATCATCGGTGCATTCGCCCTCACTCTGATCGGGGCGAATGCCCGATGGCACCGATGATCACAAGATGCCCTCACGATGGCCTTACGAAGGGCACAATTGACACACGAATTCAACACGAAAATGAACCTTCGCAAGGTCCTTCGGCAATTTTTTGGCATGCCAAAGATTTTGCCACCGCTCACGAACTTGCTGCCGGAGCCTGAGAAACTCCACCGGCGGTCATACGATGGCTTAAGATGCCCTCACGAATGGCCCGATGTTGCTACGATCACAGCCGAATTTGAACATTTCCTTTATCGTGTGTCCATCGGGTTGTTTTATTGCACAACAAAATCATGTAAATATATTATGTAAATAACCCAATTTGTGTTCTGTGAAACTAAAAAGGATATAATATATTATTTTGAAAGGACAGTTGACAGGAAGTTGTTGTTGTTGTTATGGAAACACATTACGAGAAAACGTAATATTTTCTACATATAACGACGGATAAAGTAAAGAACAAAGTCTGAAGATATCAGTACAGTATCATAGTACTGTAACATAATTGTTTTTGGTACTTCATTGCAGTTGTATGTCTTAAATGTAATGTAATGTTGCCTTCGTGTGTGGTTCGGGGCCATCTTCGTGCGAAATTCACAATTCCATATTCGTGTGTCCATCGGGTGTCAATTTCGGGACAGTGTGACAGGGGCTTAATGGAGTGGAATCTGATAGCGATTGTCAGTCATCTCACGCGGCTACGAAATAGAATCTAAAATGGGAGCTCCAAAAAGCATATGCCTCAATTTGTTTCGTATGAATGTTTTTGAGAGTTGGCGAGAATTTTGATTAGCATCCATCTCGGCATCGCCTTATTTCAGAGACACCTCCAAACAATAAAAACCATTACAGGCACTTTTCTGTACACCAGTGAATGTGTTTCATCCCATTGTGTGGGATAACAACACGGCAAGATTACTTTTGTTCAGCCATTATTCATCCTTTTATGTTGCCATTCTTTTCGGCAAATGACCTTGTAACTCATCTTTCATGAGCTGGTATCCTGCTTTGTGTGTTTATTTTTTTCATTCTCAGATTTTTTGTCATGTTTATTGACTTGAGCGGGATGTTACCCCAAGCACCGGTGCCATTTACAGCAACTTATTTACCTGTGTAACAGTCGCTCATTTATTTTGCTGTTTTCAAAATTTGACTTCCTAGATTCATACTTTTAATCTTTTTTGTATTAAATACAAACATCACCTTGAGTGAAACATTCACAGCTTGTAATTAACTGCTGTCACAACTAACACAGACCTTTAGAGGCACATATTGATTACATTTCATAAAGCGGAGCATTTTGGGATATTATTTGCTGGTAGAGATTCCTTGCTGTAGGCTGACTGACAGAAAGGAGAGTTTAATACAATTATGGCAATTAAAGGTTTCATATTTAAATTAAAACATGATTGCGTCCAATGTGCTTTGAGATGAGCACACTCGATCATAGAGGCAGAATGTTTTTGTGGAGCCAATGAAACAACATATTGTAACTGATATGCTAAGAGGGGGGGGAACATCTCTAAGCCAATCACAACAGAGCCAGCCAGCTAACCAATCAGAGCAGACTGTGCTCTGGTGTCAGACAGAGGGTGGAAAGAGGTGCTGCAGCACAGGCAGTTTGAACAGATGAAGACCTTTTTAAACATTAAAGCATGAAAATATGTCACAGTAGAGGCACACAATACATATGAACTTAGCATATTAGGGCGCCTTTAACAGTAAAACAAATAAACTAAAACAAGCCCCATTGAACCCATATTGAATGATATATTGATATAGTCCATCATAGAACAGGAACTCCTGCGTTTTACATCCCATATGTACTCAATCAGTTTTCTTATTCCCCCCCAGAAAAGTTCTGAACATCTGTTTGTTAAAACAGGACTAGACAGTTTGAGAAGAAGCGAAATGTAAGTCATTCCAAATGTTTTTTCTTCAGCTCATTATCAGTGGGTAAATAAGTTTCATCTTGCTCTTGAACCTTCAAATATGCATACCATCATGTGCTGATTAATGTCACAATATGAAAATGGGTTGATTTCTCGAGTTACGCCCATGTTTTTCTGCTAGTCAACAGTGCATAACATCATTTTTGCTCGGCTCCAGAGTCATTAAATGTTTCCCACTGGTGGGTGACAGTTATTAGTCGGTTCAAAATGAGATGCGCAAAACAGAACATACCCCCAGGATCCCAACAATAAATGTATTTGTTCCATTTCTTGTTTTGACATTTTCATGTGAATACAACCCACCCACAGATGTTAAATATCACTATTCAGGATTCAAGAACATTTTATTCCCTTTACTTTTTTAAAGTTTATTCTTCCAGAGTGGGTTGTTCGGGAGTTCTTTCAGCTTGGGTGGTTAAGATATTTGGCTGGGCGTCGCGGGAGACCAGAGTTTCCAAATCCCGTGTGAGAACATTTTCGAATGTTGAATATCTGAGTGATGTTGCATAACGGTCTTAAATGAGTTCATGTTAATCGGTAAATAAACACAGTTACATAAACTGCACACAGGGATCAATCAGTTTGTATATGTGTGTGTCTATGTACATTTTACTTTCAATCGCGCTGTTTTTTCCCATTCACTTACAATTCTTCACCCCCTTCTCTCATTTTAGTATTTTTTTTCTCATCTTCTTTTTGTCTAACTTCAACTCTGTCTTCATTTCTCCCTAATATTTAGTTTTTCTCTCCCTCCCTACCTCTCTTTCTGCTGTTGTGTTTGCGTTAATTTTGTTTTGACAAGCGTGGGCGCTATTTTTCGAAGCGCTGTTGATACGAAATTTCCCCAAAGCAGGTCATTTAGATGCAGCTTGGTTGGATGGAAAGTGTGAGTACAGCGGCCAAACCTTTATAACTGATTGCATTACTAATGAACAATGAAAGGCCACGTGTGTGTGTGTGTGTGTGTGTGTGTGTGTGTGTGTGTGTGTGTGTGTGTGTGTGTGTGTGTGTGTGTGTGTGTGTGTGTGTGTGTGTGTGTGTGTGTGTGTGTGTGTGTGTGTGTGTGTGTGTGTGTGTGTGTGTGTGTGTGTGTGTGTGTGTGTGTGTGTGTGTGTGTGTGTGTGTGTGTGTGTGTGTGTGTGTGTGTGTGTGTGTGTGTGTGTGTGTGTGTGTGTGTGTGTGTGTGTGTGTGTATACACAAATGGGAAAACAATGCCTGTGGCTGTGTCAAGACCTCAATGAGTAAAGCAAATGTTCACATACACACATTTTGTTGTGCAGCTTTCAATCACACCTCCTGTTGGTGACATCAGATCATTTTCTTTACCCTTTAAGATTTACTTTTCTGCTTTGTGTTCCGTAATTTACTTTTTCACTGAAGCCTACCGTAATCCCCCCGCACAAAAACAGCCTCTTATTCAAAATGACCACTTACCTAGCTATCACAACAAACAAATATCTTAATTTTTTCCTTCTACAATAAGGGGTAGTAAGGGTAAAACCAATTTCCTCGGTATAATAAGAATTCTGATGATTACCCAAAAAGCACCTCAGGGGAAATTAAAATATACATCTGAACCTTTATTTATTCAGGTAATGTAGACTGAGCCTGTGCATTTCCCTTTTAGCAATGTTTTGATTTACATTCTTGCTCCTGTGCATATGAACAACTGGGAAACGGCATGTCCATAGAGTAGTATTTCTTTATGTCCTGCACCAGGTACAACTCAATACAAAAAAGCCCTATTATGCTTTTTCGGGTTTACTGTTTCCTGTATGGCTGTTATATATGTTTTTCTGTATGTGAATGGTCTGCATAGGCTTAATTCCTAATTCCCCCCGCCCGGAAAGCCTCCAGTAGACGTATCTGTTTACTTCCGTGACATAGTGACATCACTTTGACTCGCACTTCTATTGGCTAGGATAAGGGTTCGGACCAATCAGAGCAGACTGGGCTTTGGTTTCAGACAGAGGGTGAAACAAGTTGCTGCAGTATGAGACAAATAAATAACTTTTTGAACATTAAAACATGTCACAGTAGAGGCACTACATAAAATATTAACCTAAAATAGCATTATATGTATATTATATACATATCAACACATATCTGATTACAAATAAAAAATGTATGGAAGAAAAACCAATTGCAATATATATCAAGAAAGAAAATGTTAAGTATGCATTAAAGCTTTACTGTTGTCCACCACAGGGTAGATGGGGGTACAGTGCCTCGCTGATGTGTGTCTTAGGAGAAAGGGAGCTGGCACTCATTTGTCACGTGTACCCCTCCCCTGACTTACAGCTAGTATGCCTTCATTTTTCATTTGAGAAACAATCCACATATCCATCTCCAAGAGGAGCTTTACCAGCTTCAGTCCTTCTACATGATGACAAATTAACTTTGGCATTACACACTGCAGCTGATTCTCATTCAGAGGTTGTCACCGTCCCTGCTTGCTCATCGGCGTATCATCGTCATGGCGATTCCTCCGGGAAGCTCAGCTCTCTCTGCTGTGTGAAAATGGAAAATGCTGTCATCAGCGTTTACTGGAGGACACGGGAGAAAGAGAGAGGAGAGGGAAGGCCTGGGGAAGAATGATAGTGAATGACAGAGGTGACAACGCACGAGGTGAATATAGAAAGGTTGAGGAAACTCGGAGAGGATGACTGATAGGAGAGCAGCAGGTGGAAAGAGAAGGAAAAGGAAGACAGCCAGCTCGAGTTAAAATGTTGAATTATAGTGCTGCCGGGAGAAACAGGAAATAAGAGAAGACAGAGACAGACTTGCCTACAGGGCATGTGGCGGAGTGAGAGCGTTGACTGAGATAATGAATGGCTCTCCATAACACACACACAGTGAGTTTAGATAATGACATCAGTGTTAAGTCAGCGATGACTAAGTGTCCTCCAGAATAGTGCTGCTCAGCATTCGATGACTCTTCCTGGGGCGACTACATAAGTGTGATGTAAGATGACTTCCTGGGTGCTCAGCAGGTTTTCAGTGCATGCAGTTCACTCGTTTTATTCCGCGGAGCAGATCTAGCATACGACTTTAATAACGTGTCGTTTTTCTTTTTTTCGCATCCTAAGTAGAAGTGTCAAGGCTGGCATTGACCTTGATAAAGTGTCCTTAGCGAGACACTGATTCGCATCTACTCAAATGTACACAAAATGGGATCTTGCTGGAAAATGATGTATGTGCATGTATATTTGTAAAATACATGCATTTAATCACCCATCAAAGAGGTGCCTGCAAATAATCCTAACATATCACACTGCTTCTCTCTCATTTCAAGTTTGGGTTGACGCCTCAAAACACATCCTAGGACTCTTACTTGTTTTGTAAAGTTGTTTATGAGTTAAATATATAATTTTTTGGTATTAAGGATCGAGTGATTATCATTGTCACGATTCAGCGTTATTATAATTATCTGAATCGACAAATTAAAATAATCAGCGACTTTGGCTCTGATGCTTTGTCACAAGTCATTACTTTAAGGTCTCACTTGATGCCCCTCCCACATCACTTTTTGATTGGTCACATGTCACGAGTGTTAGCATATCAACACCTATCAAGTTGTTTAGGTCTATTTCAATACAAGTATAATGCATAGAATAGTTATTTATATACGTTATTGGGCTATATCACAGGAGGTGCAGAACATGAAACTGCTCATTTATAAAAAAGCACAATATTAATTATTGAAGTCTAATTTTTGTTGCAAGCTCGAGAAGCAAAGACACAGATGCCCTTGAACACTTTTTAAATTTTTTAAATTTTCATGCTTGAATTATTTCCATCTAAGAACTCACACACACACACACACACACACACACACACACACACACACACACAACTATTTCGGTCTTGTATTTGCTCAGAAAGAGGCAACAGACACTTAAGTGTACTTACGTGAATGCTCCAATATAGTGTTTATCTGGTTCCTGAGGTTCTCGGCCACCCAACTTACACTGTGTGTGCTTACTTACAATATGATGAGTGTGTGTGTGGGGCCTAAATGGCGTGTATATATACCAGTGTGTTCAAGGTTAAGTGCATATTTGTCTGCATCTTATCCACAACTTTTTTTATCGTTCCCGTAATGTGTGTGTGTGTGTGTAGTAGTACATGTCAGGGTTTGATTGCTAGGCCACCCAACGAATAGACGGACCTACACGAAGGTGATAGGAATCAAATCTACAAATAGCTGTGTGTGTGTGCCTTGTCTATGCTGCTACTGTATCCTATATATTTACTAAAGAGGCTTGGCAAACAAGTTGAGTAAACATACTGCTTTTAGTTTCCAACACACTAAGGGAAACCCTCAAGCTCACACACACACACACACACACACACACACACACACACACACACACACACACACACACACACACACACACACACACACACATTATCTTTCTCACACTGACACGTCACATACACGCTAATGCAATAAGGAAACTGTGTGTTTGTCTTTCAGTTTTAGCTCTGTGTGCAACTCTTGCTCCCATTACCCTTTTATGTGCACTTTATTTACTTTTCCACACATTTAAAACATATTGTTTTAATATATTAAACACCCATTGTAAGATTGTCAATTCACTCTTTCAGTCTTTACTACAACATATTTGTAAACCTTAGAGAAGGGGTTATTTGTCGTCAAGGTTATACCATCTCTATCCAAGATCTGAATGCTTTGTGGAAAGAAAAGCTTTGGACTGAAGGAAATCTCACATGGGCAGCCCACAAATCCTAACTCACCGTGTTATGTAGTGCATTTAAAACCCTCCTTTTCACCAGCTGAATATTAAATCCTAGTTTCTTCCACGAGGCTCTATTTGATCCTCAGCAAACTTGTTTTCCACCATCCACACACGCTGTATTTGCACTACAGTGATGCAGTAACATGTTCCCAGACTGAGGGGTTGAAACCTGTCTGGGCGAAAGCCAAGAGCCGGCCGGACCCTGCTGGATACTTGACATTTATTTATTTACAGAAGAAAGAAATGCCTCAGTATTTTTCCGTCACGCCTGCACGGCGGTCAGAGGAATAGGCAATTAGACGACTATACCACCCTTCATCCGAGCTCATTATTCACATCACAGAAGTGTTTGTAGATGTTAGATATCAGCGTTTCAGAGAGTCATATTGTGATTATTCGTTTGGTGAATGAATTCCATGGCAACAGAGCCTTAGGGCGGAAACAATAGAGATGTACTTTAGCTTTTTTGGGACGGTGAATTCATGACATATCTAAACGTATGGACATTTAATGTATGATCTTCATTCCCTGAGATACTCATTTCAGTATAATACTAATACGGGCACCCATTGAAAGGGGGGCTCGACTGATTTTTTTTATCAAGTCTGTTGGCAAGTCTTGGGAGAACTACTACATACGGGGAAACAAAGCTGATATGAAGCCCTTCGTGGCTACAGAGGGAGCCGAGTGAAGTCGGAGAAAGGATGACTTTTGAGTCGGTGTCGCTCTGGGTTGAAGAGAATATAAAAGTTTGAAAAAAAACATCTGGGGGTGGGAAAGAAGTGAGTTTACTGGACCCCTGTAGACTGATCCTTTTCTCCGCCTAATGCTACAGTATAGCATCTCGAGGCTACTTCAATCCAGGATGTTGGAATTTTAATAATCCATTATGTCTGCAACGGAAAATTAATGACGACTTAATTAAGAACAATTCAGATAAATACGTTGGTCATTTATGTAAATGAATGACAAACATTCACTGTTTACATCTTTGAGTGGCTGTACCCTAATGAATTATTATTGACACAAATTGGATCGGCTTGTTTCAGACACACAATCATCTGTTCCCTCCCGTGGTATTGTCAGCATTCAGAATTAGAATCAGGTTAATTGCCAAGGATTTCCCCGGGTGCTTTACATGTGCACACATAAACACAGCAAGAGGATTTAAAAAATACCTTTAAATTGCAAGTTTAAAATGTTAGGAAGATGTTAGGGGTGTCTCCTTATTAAAGGTGTGATATTATGTTAGTGCTTTAATCTGATACTCTCATTAACGGTTACTGTTTATTTGGGTTTTTGTATCTTAAGACCCTTTTTTGCTTTAGAATAAGATTCATGGGTTTCTAAACATTTCCAATAGAGATTATCATAAGCTTATGCCCTAACCATATTTACTTTCTATTCCATGTAGGAATAACACCTTATAGGTAGAGATGGCATCATGTAGCACCCTGCTGCTAAAAATGTTACTCTGAGTTGTTTACTAACAGAAGGTTAAGGTCGATAGTATTGAATTAGGGAAAGGTAAGGCAGCGTGTGTGTGTGCATACATATGTGTGTTTGTGTGTGTGTGTGCATACATATGTGTGTTTGTGTGTGTGTGTGTGCATACATATGTGTGTTTGTGTGTGTGTGTGTGTGTGTGTGCATACATATGTGTTTGTGTGTGTACACGTGTGTGTGTACACGTGCGTGTGTGTGTGTGTGTGTGTGTGTGTGTGTGTGTGTGTGTGTGTGTGCATACATACATATGTATGTTTGTGTGTGTTTCATACACCGTGGGCAAGCCCTCAACTCTGTTTCTGATTAACTCCCTGCAAAAACACCTCTGTTCGGCTCATCACAGTCCGTACATCACACACACACACACACACACACACACACACACACACACACACACACACACATACACATACACACACACACACACATGCTGCACAGCTCCTGGAGGCTCCCTTCCTTCACACAGGGGAGTCTACACCCATCATTCAAAGCCTCATAGACTTTAAGAATGCTGACACACACTCACACACACAGACACACAAAGTGCTCTGTTTTCTTAGCTTTGATACACTTATAGAGTTCAGAGGTGAGAGGGCTGGAGGTAACACAGTGTTTTTCCAGAGCTTTCTAACCACCTATATCTACTTCTACACACACAAGGAGGTCCAGATGGCTGCGTGGAGACAAAAACACTCTCACACACATACACTCCCATACACACACATCCATGCTCAAATACAAAAAAAAATCCCCACACCATCAGCACTCATATGAGATTTGCTACCTGACATAAGGCCCTGCCAGTGTTTAGGCATCGAGCCAAGTCAATGACCCAGTCTGCCATGTTTAATTATATTAGGCTTTAACATTAATTAAAGTCCGTGCTCGAATAACTCAGCTGGGTGACATGCTGTTTGATACTCATGGTACCTGTCACTGTAAATAGAGTTTGTAACTGTACCCTGCACATTATGTTGTATTGTGTTGTCATCCTTATTGTTGTTCTGTTGTTTTTATGTTACATGTGTAACTAATGTCCTGCAGGTCACCTTTGAAAAAGAGGTCTTTTGATCTCAAGGGGCTTCACCTGGTTAAATAAAGGCTACAAACAGAATACTACCCATAGATTATCCGACACAGCCCGAGAAGCCAAAGACTGCCCTAGGAGGGGGGTAGTTTGTGAACTGGCTACTAAATCTATCGCAGGTTAGATATCTGCAGCTGTGTGATGTGGGACCTTTACCCGAAAGGATTCATGATGCATAGTAGCTGATGTGTTCAGACTTCCTAAATCTCAGCCAGCTGAGAGCAGTCACATGTGATCAATGGCCAAATGTATCACTTGGAGCCAAGTACCGTCATCCACATGCAAGTCTGTGTGTGTGTTTACGGGTGTTTGTGCGACCCCTTGCTACCCCATGAGTCACGTTCTACGTTGTCTTTAGCGAGCAATTACTGCCGGAGAGACTGGAAAAGGTCAAAGCCGTCTAGCTATCAACACGCTGCAACAAAACTGTCCACATCAGTGTGTGTGTGTGTGTGTGTGTGTGTGTGTTTGTGTTGTACCCGAAATGCCAGCGGCCACACTATCACACCCGACGCTCGCCTGCCTCCACCGCCATCACCTCAGCGCTTGTGGCTAATCTGCAGCAATCCTGTATGATTGATGAGAGTTGGCAAGCAAAAGAGAAGCATTATGGGAATGAGGAAGTTGTATTATTGGATAGGGATCGTGACATTAAAGGTTTCAGTGGCCACAGTTAGGCGTGATTACGTGTTTGGTCGAAAAGGATCACCTGCAGGACAGTTATTGATGGATGAGGTGCCCAGAACCCATTTCTCCTCTTATTATGGCCGTCTGGGTCACAGCACAGTAAACTCATTAACATTTACTCTACAGGCACCGTTGGGGAGAGCTAAATGTTAATTATCTCCTGAAGCGTTGCGTAATAAAAAAGGATCACAACATTTTAAGTATTTTCTTCTTTTTTTTTCCAAAAAGGAAATTGTACTTCATTCCATTTCCCACATACTGCTTATTAACCATGTACATTTGTTATGTTTTTACGACACCTGTTGTATATTAAATTGTGCCAAAACATTTTAAGAAAAAGGAAAACAAACTAGACACTCTTTTCACTATTTCTATACAATATATCCATCTTATTTTTCACTTCTACTTGTGTCAATTCAATATGAAATGTGAATATGTGAAAATCTATGTAGTATTGTTAAGAAGTTGCGGACCACAAATTACCTTTAAAAAAATATATATATATTGATAGGCACAGTCTACTTTAGAAGGAGGTCTTACTGTAAACTGAAACTGGAAAGAAAACTATCCGACACAATTGCTTATCTTCATTTCCTTAGTAAAAAGCATTGCATGTGTATCATTGCCCCCAGGTAGGACGAACATGTCAAAAGTGAGTCGGTTCATCGAGTGTTGCACCGGACAGGGGTCTTCTATCTGCACAGAGGATCCTTTTGATGTAGGATTACCCCCTGGACAGGATGCCTTACTTTAAACTTTCAAGGTTCTACTTTTCATTTTGGTGACATTTCCCTGAAAGAGAGTTATTCGCCCTTCCTCCTTGTCCTTGGCAAGTTTTCCTGATGTGTTGCATCACAGTGGCATGATTCTGCGTGTCTTTGAAACACTTTCTAATTGGAAGAGTCTACTCCTTGAGGAGAAGTTTAAGCTTCAGGAATGGTGTGTGGCTGCCTGTTTTGTACCCTCCTTGCCTGCCATATTAGGGAACTATTTCCTGTTTATATGCATGGCCCATTCCTCCAGATGGTGGGTAGTGCCGCTGTGAGTTAGTACACAGAGCAAGCAGGCGGAGAAAGGTGTGATTTGACAGACTTGTAACATGCTCTATGGTGCCAGGCACACTGCTTTCCGTATCATAACAACAGGCAACCTCCAATTACGTCCCAGCAGGATAATGCACCACTGTCTCGGCATCATAGAACTGCCTGTCCATACATCTCAATTCAGTAAAAAGGCTAACTGAATAAGATATTTCCCTAACCTTTCACAATTAAATAAAGTGTTTATATATTAAGCAGGAGTAATTTTTACATGATGGGTATCTCACTTTGAAACAAAGCTCTGCCCACACAGTTTCCTGCTGTTGGCATCCTCAACAACATTTAAGATGCATTGTTTACATTGCACTTACATTATTATGTCTATATACATGCTTTTATTTAGTTTGATTCTATATGTTTACATCTTTAACTGTTTTATATTATATATTTTTTGTTGTATTATATATTTTTTTAAATGATTATATATCTGTTTTTGTTAAATTATTTTGAACTTTTATTTTATTCTTAAATAGAGCAATTGTCACAAAACCCAATTTCCCCAGGGATAAATATAGTATGCTGATTACGACTGATATGAGTCATCTATTGTTAGCTTCTATTGTATATTTAAAAGCTATTGTTAATGTTCCCAAAGGATGTAAAAACTCCACTCAAGCTTTAAATCAAAGCTAATTTATTACTCCTTTTTCTATTTTTTCTCTCCAGACATTTTCTATTTAAGACACTTTGCCGTCACAGGGGAATGTGGCCGTTTTGGTTTTGGGATAATGGACTTAAAAGGAGATGTACCCATTAAACATATGACTATAAGTGGACACACAGTTGTTATTTAAAGGGTAACATGTCCAAGTTTCCATTACTGGATGTTCCCTTGTGCCATTTGGCCAAACCCATGTAACCGTGTGATTGTGAACCATTGTGAGAGAAAGTAGACCAAAAGAAGGAGAGTGTGCATTTCTTTAAGAGAAGGAAGGATGCCTTTTATATTCTCTTCCACACCGACATGCACCCAGGCCCGCCTAGTGTATTTCCCTCCTGGCTTTCCAATTTAAATGCAAATGTTCCCAAATCGGACTCCACAAAAGACGCGGAGGCAAAAATAATTTGACGCAGCGATGAATTATATATTTTAATTAAGCAGCCAAAAAGAATCACGCCTATTCAGCCCTTTACCCCCTTCACGAAGAAATGAATAAATAAATATGGAAGAAGAAGGAGGAGAAGAAAAAGAAAGGAACAAATGGGTGGAAACAGGGAGGAGGGTTCATATTGAGTTTGTGTGATTGCAGCGCTAACCGCCTGTGGGCTGTCATTATATGAGCGATCTGAAGCTGTCACATATCAAAACTGTATTGTCTGCTGATAGACAGGCTAAACACCCCCACAGTTTCAAGCACACAAACACACACACACACCCAGAGAATCCAAAATGCATGCAAACACACACATTATTTGGATTTTGAAACCTGCACTTGAAGAGCAGAGATGGGGATTGTGAGGATCTGACAAGGGATGCAATTTTAATTTCACCCCCTGTCACTCTCCTCAATATCTGCTCAGATGAAATACACATGAGCTGCCAATCACTCACTCAAACAAATAGAAACACAAGCGCGCACACACTCAGTCTATCTCTCAATCACATGCACGCATGCAAACTTTTGAATCACAGGTGCAAAAACACTCTTTAATATATTATAAAGTCAAAAAAGACTTTTTTCCCTTGAAAGAGTCCCAGTACAAACAATCAGACCCATAAAAACTGAGATGTGGAATACAAAGTCTTTATTGTTGATTTTTAAGCCTCAGAGATAGTTTGCTTCTTAAAATGCTTTGTTGTTATGCTAAAAATATATCCGATATAATCTAGCGTTTCAGAATCAGTAAATGCCATTTAACGCCACTTGATATTTAATTTTGGAGCAGTTCTACATTTCAGGTTAAAGGGCCCCTTGTATGCTTTTTTCTGGTTTTCCCTTTCCTGAAGTGTGTTATATACTTTAGGTATTTGAGCATTTCATTGGTGTGCAAAGGCTGAAATCCCAAAGTTCCCTCCAGAGGGAGTTTCTCTCCCCCCGGTACATTTACATATATTGTTTTCCAGATACAGGTAAACTGAACATACTGTGATATAACAGCTGACTGAAGAATGCACAACATGTATCAGTATCTATGGTTTATATGTGTACCTCTGCTGGGTGACACTTTTGTCTCTCAAATACTGGTGTCTTGTCAATAAGACAGACAAAATATCTAAATGTCTGTAAGACAAATGGACGTTTGTGTGACATACTCAATTGATGTGACTTAACATGTACATGTTAAAGTTTTGCAGTTTCAGAAAACAAAGTACAAGAGCTTGATTTTTTTATACTTTTTTAAAAACATGATTTGATTTGTCGTCCATTCTCTAGTTCTTAAATATCTCTGAGTTGTATTGCCTTGTGACATGTTAGTGGTACTGTAAAAGCTTTTTAATGTTCTTGAACGTCTCTCTGTGATATTTCCAGATATGTTCCTATCTTCCCGAGTTGTTTAAACATGGTGTATTCTTGTTCAACCATTACAAATAGAGATGTGCAGGACATCACCTTAGGGAAAGAGACACATGGATACAGAGTGAGGAAGAGTGTGATATGGCAGAAGAAGAAAAGTGGAAAAGAGTCGAAGGAACACAGAAAAAAGCTAGCTGTGATGCTAAACAAAGAGCAAGAGGTAATGGAAGATGACAGCGGTTTATAACAGCTGGAGACTTGCTTCAAAAGAACAAGGAAATTCACTTTCCCCTCTTCGCCTCTGTTTGGAAGCGCTCACTGTTCTCCACATGCAGACACACACACCTTACTCAGCTGCGAGCAGACCCTGAGACAACCTTTGCCGTCGGGTAAAGGAGAGACAGCTGGCTCTCTTACAGAGTGGAGGACATGAAGGAGAGGCCATACTTTAATGGAAGGATCTGGGTTCAAGTCTTTTTGTTGGCAGGCATCCACACTACTGAAGTGTCCTTGGACACGATGGTGAACCACTTTGAGCTCCCATGGTGCACTTATGTCGTAGCTGACCTTCTAGTGGAAGCGAGTCGTTAAAAATGTTTGTTTTTCAATCGAGTCTGAAGCTTGTTAATCACCGTTAATAAGCTTGTTAATCAGTCTTTTGCTGTGCGCACAAACTGTATCTAGTCACCTCTCCATTAGAACAACATGCTACACAGATGTACTAGCTAACAAACTTCAACATTTCCATATTTAAGAAAAGTTGAATGTGTGGGAAATGTGCGTAATAGCCTTCATGCCAAGAGTTGAGTGGGATAGGGATGCACCATTGATATCTGTTCTGCTAGATATGAAGCTTACTGCTGGTTGTCTTGAAACTGGTTTGGACCAACACAAAGTGTGGCATTTAAAGCCAAATAAATGCTACTTCATTTTTTTTTTTAAATGTGCTTGTTGTGCGGATCATACAAATGACATATTAGGAGTTACTAAGTAAGCTTTGGCTCAGTTGTAAAGTGGATTTAGTTAGCTAAACACAGAGCATGGCTAACCAGTTTTTATGCTAAGATACAGTAGGTCCGCCAGATGGCTAGCGATTGTGTCATATTCACAACAGAGACGTTGGAGTTGCATCTGTTTACTCATCTCAACAAGGAAGCAAAATAGATGTTTCACAAAATGCTGGACCAAAATAAAGCAAACTCATGTATTTGCCAACATGTTGAATTATTCCTTTTTAAAATTGAATAAGGAACAAATGCAAGAAAGTAAAAGAAGAAGGAGCTCAAGAAGAGACAAAAGTACGATGAAACATGAAACGCCTTTCTCCTCCTCTGTCTTACCTAACCCTTAATAAACACGCACTTCCTACTTAAAAATAACATTTTCAGGTTATAAACGTGTTTTCAAGCAAGGCAACAATGAGTTGACGGCATGTTGTTCTACTTAAAATCTGTGTTTGTTTACAGTGTGCTATACCTTTAAGAGCTGCTGGCCAGAGCCCATCCCAGAGAGGATGGACCCATTTGGCTGATGACCAGAAAGGAAGAGACACATAAACAGAAGGAGAAAGAGAGAGAGAGGTTATACAGTGGAGAGGATAACAACAGTGAGAGAAAAAGTAAAGAAATAAGGGAGTTTGACGAGTTGGCAGGAGAAGGAATATCAGAGAGGCCACAGAAGGGATCATAACGGTGAAAGGAGAGATACAGAGAGAGGACAGAAAGCAGCTATCTCTCCATCTCCTCCATGCTGGTGTAGGCGTCTATGGGTCTGTCTGTCAATCAGGACGTCAGGCGGACACACTCGCTCACCGACTCTCGCACGCGCTGACCCTGATGATTTTGCTCTGTGTGTGTCTACAGATGGCAAACCTTGTGACATCGTTGTGCTGTGTAGTTCTGGCCGCGGTGGTCGTAGCCTACGCTCAGAGGCGCAGTCAGCTCGGTGAGTACCTTCTTCTTTATTATACTGTTCAGGCCTACTCTTTTTGTTCGCTGTGACCTTTTCTCAAAAAGTGGCTGACATATTGTTCTATGCTCCTCTTTTTTATCAACCTTAGCTGCTCTTATAACCCTCAACTCAGAAATGTCACCTTCTTTGTGTTCAAATTGTCTTCTATGCGCTGTTATTGGAAGTTTTTCTTCTGCTTTTGTAACATCAAATATATTCACTTACAAAGCCAGTGGCTTAACTTGTTAGCATCTTAAACTTGTTTGTATTTGTCTTTGATGGTTGTTTTCTGTGATTTAGTCTTCCATGGGTGATCTAGTAGTCCATGGGTCATTAGGGTAAGATGTAAAGTGTGTTTCTGTGTGATTTAGCTCCGTCATTTAGCCAGTTGCTGGTTACTCACTGTGAGGTCAAAGGTGTTGCAGAAAAGTGGAAATGTAACGGTGAGAAAGCCTTGGGGGAATTCACTTCTCCAGGCATACAAACAGCCACACAATAGCAGAACAAATGAGCTTGTCATCCATTGCTGCAAGGTGCTAATATTTTGGACACATTACCAACAAAGAAGCCAGTCAGGTCAATGGATGATCATGAGTGTTTCAATGGAGGGTGAAAAAAAGAAGCAGAAAAAGACCAACATAATGCGGTGATGGCTCTTCTCAGAGTTCACACAAGATGCATGACTATACATTAAACCGCATGTGCGTTTAACAGGGGAGTCAATTTGTCACTTGACTTTTTAGGGAATAATGGCCTTGGTCATTAGCCAATGAGTTCGGGTTGTTTTGAGTCAGCTGACCCAAAGAAAGATTCCCCAGTGACGCACATCACTGTCACGAGGGTCCTACACACACACACACACACACACACACACACACACACACACACACACACACCACACACACACACACACACACACACACACACACACACACACACACACACACACACACACACACAAGCACACACAGACACACACACACACACACACACACAGACGTGCACAAACAGAGAAGAAATGGCTTACGAAATAGGAATGTTGTCCTTAGGGATTAGGTGAATGCAGCACAGAAGGTAGGTGAACGAGGGAGATGGAAAGACAAACAGAAGATGGAGAAGTGAATAAAGACTGGATGAAATTGAGAAAATTGAAAAAGGTTTGAAGGCAAACGAAAACAGACGGATTGAGAATGAAAGTCAGGAGGAATAACAATTGATGCTAGATGGGAAAGAGTGCGAGGCAAAGCACTGGGAAATGAAAACCCTACTACTTCTTCCTCAAATAATTGTAAAACTTTATTTACTGAATCAATTAATACATTTAAAAGGGTTTTATATGCATTATTTTATTTGTACACTAATATTTGTTTAAATATGAGAGTGCCTCAGGGAAATTTTTTTGCAGTCCAACCCAAAAGTTGACAATTCACACTTGACAGAAAGCCAATGGCATTTTTCCATTGGATTTCATATTTATGCAGCTAATAAGCTTATCAAAGGAGAAGTTTGTAATAGCAAGTTATTCCGCATAGATGTACACCACTTTTATGATTTTAAACTTTATTTCAATTGTCTGAAGAAAAAGCTATAATTTCGCTAAACGACCACGTTTATTAACCACATTTAGCCACCTGTTAGCATCGCTATCTTTAAGAGACGTACAATCTTCAACATTTAGAAGGGACTATTTACTGACAAAAGTTAAAATATTTGAACCTTGTGTTAAGGACTGACTTTATTTTTATGAAATGTATAACCCAATCTAAAAACAGGATATACCTGCCGTGCTAATATGCTAACTGACTTTCGTGTTTAACATCTCATCCTTGCCGCATTTAAAAAATGTTATGAAACTGTTTTCTACAGACTTCCTTGTGTATATACGGTATTTAAGAAGTGTTTGTTTAAACCTAAGCTGTCTTACTGATTACTCCTCCTTATCTATTTTTATATTTTGCGCTATGCCTAAAAGCAGAATTGAAGAGAGCATTCAAAAGGAAAGAAAGAATACAGTGAAAGGGCAACACTTAAGGGAATAAGAGATATGGAAAGAGGGAGGAATACATATTACCCGTAGAAGAAAGAGAGCTGTCAGGTCTATCTTTGGGTAGAATTGTGTGTGTGTGTGTGTGTGTGTGTGTGTGTGTGTGTGTGTGTGTGTGTGTGTGTGTGTGTGTGTGTGTGGGTGTGTGTGTGTGTGTGTGTGTGTGTGTGTGTGTGTGTGTGTGTGTGTGGTGTGTGTGTGTGTGTGTGTGTGTAGTGTGTGTGTGTGTGTGTGTGTGTGTGTGTGTGTGTGTGTGTGTGTGTGTGTGTGTGTGTGTGTGTGTGTGTGTGTGTGTGTGTGTGTGTGTGGAGGGGGTGTACTGTCTGTCACTTTCTTTTATGTTTCTTGCTATAAGAATCAACTGCCAAATGCACACTCACACACACAACCCACACATCAATATACAGTATATCATAAGTTACTTAACATCAATTACAGGTATGCAGATTTGCAAGCAAGCACGTATACACACATATATATACACACATGATTCAGCACACACACACATCATCTGCCTGTCTTGGAAAGTGCCTTGTTTCACTGACAAATCTCGTATCCAGTTTGATTGACAGATTGTCCCACTTGGCCAAAAGAGCATGCAACGCACACACAACAATGCATGCTCACACACACACACACACACACACACACACACACACACACACACACACACACACACACACACACACACACACTCTGTCTTCGTTTGTACTAGTGCGTGTGACACGGAGTGTATAGGAAATCCATTTGGGACTTCATAATTAATGGCAGCAGTGCATTGCGGTACAAAGACAATAAGAAACACGGGTAGAACTCACCCTCAGACTGAGTCATGCAAATAGATACAAGCTCCAAGTACACAGAAGTCAATGTTGTCTCGGAGGGAGGATCAAATGGGAGGTGAAAGAGAGCCAGACACACGAGAGGGTGGATCAAGACGGGGCGCAGAGACGGAGAAGCAAACATGACAACATATCATTGACAACAAATTGTGAGTATTAGATAAGAATGGTCATGAAGACATACATATTTGAATGTATTATATAAGGGAATCTGTTGTTACCCCTTTTGTGTCAAATAAATGCGTTTCTTAAATATTAATTTAAAGAATCATAAAACATTACAAATAATAGTACTATATTAATGTACGTGGCATTTTCATACTCAACATGCAGCTGCAATTGCTCTAGAAAAGTACAAATGCTAATGTGACAAATTAAAACAAGAGCAAACTGACAATAGATTGGAAAATGAAGAGACAATAGATGATCAAATATATAGGGAAATCAAATATATGTTTATATATAACGCTAATTTTAGAAATAGTTTGCAGCTGATTTGTAGCTCAGGAAAGAAAATATGTCACCTCTTCTCTCAATTGGATTGTTATCCTCGAACAAGTGTTGTTTCTCCTATAACCAGAACACAAACAAATACACTAGAATGGGAGCAGGAAGACCTCTGCCAAGGCTGTTTCCATAGGTGAAGAAAATGATGTGTGTGTCCACCTCCAAACTCTCATTTTCTCCTTAGCCAATTCTTCACCCATTCCACCAAGTTTCGTGAACATTGGGCAGTATTTCATGTAGAATTTGTAACATACAGCCAAACAAACCACCCAAAAAACAAACAAACAAACCCGAAATGGAAATCATAACCTCTTTGGTTGAAGTAAAATAGCTTCATTCATTAATTTGCATTAATTTAAATAACGTCAAGGCTATAAAGCAGTGGTCGCCAACCAGTCGCGATCTACCTGCACCACATCGCGGACCGTTAAAAAAAAAAGTAACAAAATAAATAAAAATAAAATAAAAATAATAATGTTTGAAAAATACGTTTTTAGATGTAAACCTATCATCCACCACCCCGTTAGCAGGTGCCACTTGATTGACGTATATTTGAGACACCTCAATAATATAATACATTAACCGTGCTTTACGTGAACCTCATCATGACACAAGAGAGGACGGCAGTACTGCAATTTCCCGTGCTCAGTGAATGCAACAGAGGCAAGTCACCAGACCAATCAGAGAGTTGCATGGAAATACACGTGTGCTTGTGTCATTCAAGCTCGGATCTGTGTGTGTGTGGCAATAGCGCATTTAGTGTGATAGAGAGAGGGAGAGAGAGGGAGAGAGAGGGACCGGTGCTAGCGGGGACCGTGATGTTAGCATCTGGTTAGCTAGCTGCACTAACGGACATAAGGAGCTGTTTCCACAACAAGCTGGAGGAGAGTCCTCCCCTGTCAGACTGAGGGGCTCAGGTGAGCTAAAGGACTCTGAGTGTTTAGAACGGTTTTTTCACAAATTATTCAAAAGATTATTTCCGCGGCATGATCATTATAGTTATACAAACAATAAGAGAATAAATGAAAAACAGGTATGAAATAATATATGGAATATACAGTTTAAAAGGGGAGTGATTTGTAAAATATCCATAAAGAAAAAGAAAATCTGTTTACAGTTCTGTTTCATATGGGTGCTGAGAGAGGTATCCATAGTTATGTTCTCTGTATTTTATATGTTTGTGTTATGTGTTATGTGTAACATTGCAAATGAGATTTTATCTCAATGCTTTTTATCTGGTTAAATAAAGGTTAACATTTTTTTTTAAATAAAATAAAAAAAACTCAGATGCAATTAGACTATATAAAAGGCCTCAAATTGGAAGCACTGTCTGGGCCGTCTTTTTCACTCAATTCTGCAATAGGTAGATCTCGCCTTTCACCTAGGCCGAGGTCGGTGATCTTGGGCTTAAAAAGGTTGGTGACCACTGCTATAAAGGATACTCCTGCGACCTGCAATTAGCCATATATTTTACTGACAAATGTACTATATGTCATTTAAAGGGGACCTATCATGCAAAATGCACTTTTGTACGTCTTTTATACATGAATATGTGTCCCCGGTGTGTCAGGGCACTCACCAAAACACAACCTTCTCTCTTTTCCTCCATACCCAAATCTCTAAAAACAGGGCTGCAACGGATCTTATACAGACTGATACAGATTTGAAATAACTCTGACGTCAAGAACGAGGAGCTCCGCCTATATGGGCAACTCTCCACCTATCAGGAGGAGACATCCACGGCCATTGCCGTTCGAAAACGCTGGAGACGCTGTAGTACATATGCCAGGCCTGTAGGTGGTGCTGTAGTCTGCCACAAAAGCAGCGAAGAAGACTTCTCACAGAATCAGCCCTTACAAAAACAGGACTAAAAAAGAGCAAATGGAGCGAAATGAGGCATGGCTAAAATGCATGATCTGTTTGGTATTTTGAAAAAGAAAATGTGCAGACATGTTTTATATAGGTATGGCCCTACAATATATTATTCAAATATAGCATGATAGGTCCACTTTAAAGTATGTTTCCACCAGTATCGCACCATTCCTTCAGAAACAACACTTTCCCGCAGCAGCAGAGAAACTATTTTTCTAATACTAAGGAAAGTTCATTGAATGTGTCATTTCCATTCAGCGTTTGTATTGTGATTCATTTTGACTCAAATTAAAAAAGAAACTCCAGCACAGAAACCTTGGCAGTGGAAACGACAGACCCTTAATGAAACATCACTTTAAACAACTGAGGAAAAAGAAAATAATTGAAAGCTATAAACCCGCTGAGAGAAAGGGATTGAGAATCAGAGGTCGTGCCAATTTACGCTTCCTTGAATATGAATCTGACTTTTGATTGCCGATGAATTATAGACAATGAGGTGCTTAGAAAGGGGTACGGGGGGATATTGTGTGGGTGGGAAAGACACAATACAGATCCGGGGGAAAGACATGAGAGAATACTGAACAGATGACAGATGCAGAGACTACATTTCGAGAGCGTGGGAGAAATGGAGTCATGGAGCGGCAATGCTGATAACAGTCAGATATTTAGACAAGATTTTTTATAGTTTATAAATACACAAATAAAATGTTATTCTAATGTAAAGGCAAAGCATTGCTTTCACTTCAAAATAAACTTTGAAGCTAACATTACAAACCAAAAGTCCTACTGATCTGTCTGCAAGCATTTCCTGACATATTTAAAGGTTTTAGCTATCCTTAAGAAGGATGCTAAATAGCCACCTTAAAACCTTCCTTTGATTAAGGAGTAGGCGAAAAACATACCTTCAATGATCCATTTGTATTCTTTAGTATTAAATGGAAAGCAGATAAATACATGGTTTTAATGCAAACACATGTATAGCTTTATAGTCATGTGTCTTTGACTGTAATGTGTCTTTGACTGTGTATATATATATATATATATACATATTTGCACACATGTTTTTATATTTTACATACATTTGTTTTTATATTCGGGATTGTGGGAAACAGTATTTCGATCTCTCTGTCTGTACACACAAACAGGAAGATTTACAATAAAGTTGACTTTGACTTCTTTTGACTTTGATAGTCCCAAAGTGACGAGGTGAGCGACGTCAGTATTTGGGTTATCAGATATTCACAGAAATGCAGATTTTATAGCTTGTCCAGACACTAAACTATAAAGTAATATATTTAATTACAGCTTGAATTCATATAACAGCCTCTGCATTGCACATTTTAAAGCTGTCCTCAAATAATTGGTTGAACCTTTCAAAAATGATATCAACTACAGTTGCCCCATAGGAAAACATTCCCTGCATGTTCACACGTCAGAAAAATGATATTCTTAATTTAAACTAAACACGTTCCTCTTGGCTGCTCTTGATGTCTCTGTTCCTTCCAGCTAACTATATACCAAACCATATATACATGTAATGTACATTGTATGTACATTACATACAATGGAAATCCTCTCCTGCATCGAGAACCTGAAGATTGATCACAAACACGGCCAAACAAGCCTTTATTTTCTTGCACTATTCGTCTTAATCTCACTTTGTCTCTCTTTGCATCTCTTATGGTCTCTCTGTTTGCCCTGATTCCTTCTTCATCTGTCTCTCTGTGTGTTTCTCCCTCTATCTCATTTAAATCCTGAGATATACCAGAATGTCCTCGCCAAAGCAATACAATGTCATTAACAGGGTGCCTTACACAGTAAACACTAAGAACAAGCACAACATGAATACCAATGAGCATTGAGGAGGGGGAAAACAAAAGGGAATTAGACACAGGATGACGATCTGGTGCAATTGAGATTGTTTTCTTTCAGTTTGAGTGAATTTCCTATTTCAGTTTTTCGTTTTTTTATGACATCCTCGCCCCCACCAGCACCGTCTTGCCCTGCAGTGTGTGTGTGTGTGTGTGTGTGTGTGTGTGTGTGTGAACATGGTGACATCATGCTGTTGACGGAGAGAGCAAGTTATTTATGGGAGTCCATATCCTGATTGAGAGACAAACGCTCCCACTCATAATCATTCCCTCCATCATTCTCCCTCCCTCACTCCCTTTAAGTCTTTTATATGCCTCTATATTTCCTCTCCCATCCCGCCTTATTCTTCCTCTACTTCACTGTCCGCATCCTTGTTTTCCTTTTCCTTTGTATCCACCGTCCTCCTTCCTTTTAATTTCTTTATTTTACTTCCTGTCTCCGGATCGTTTTCCTCCTTCACTCCACATCCTCCCATCTCTCACTCCATCACCCAAGTGGTCAATGGCAGATTTATCGGCCATGACATCATCAGCCGCTGACGCTATACACTGCCGCCACCAAATGTTTTTGTTTATTGCTGAGCTTCTTCGCCTCACACCCGTTCCATCTAATTAGTATGGACAGAGAAGCGAGAGGAGAATAAGAGACAGAGGGGGAGTAGGAGGTTAACTCTCACACTAATTCCATGGTATTACAACTGTCAAAGCTGTTTATGTCTTGCACATTCAACACATGGTGCTATGAGTTCTCCTACATGCCTGGGCGTACGCTTTGCTACACTGTAGCCTTATTTACCCACACCCATGCCATGTTAAGTGTTCAAATTAAATGAATACTTGCGTTTCTTTAACCCCTTCCCTTCATGTTTGACAGCAACGTTTAATCGAATTCACTTGCATGTGCACATACAGGCGGACACAATTAGCAGGAATAGCTACTGCACTCCATAGACAGTAGTTAGTAGATCTCTATTATTTGATGTACTATTATGTAATAGCGTCTTTTCAGGTCATTTTCTATTTGTTCACTCATTATAACTAGTCTTTACATGTCAGAAAAGTGAGAATTCATCAAAACTCTAGCTTATAGTCCGAAAGCAAATGTAATATATCATGTAGGAATAAAAGTTACTCCTGTAATTGCAAATATTTGTTGTCTTAATGCAGCATTTTGATGCACTTGTACCCAAACATTGGTGAATTTCTTGTTCAAGAGATTTCCATAATAACACACACATTACAACATAGAAGCAAATATAATTACAAGCCATGTAAGACAAAGTCATTTAGGTCTTTATGACAACACAAAGAGATATAAGACTATTACGTTTCATGCTGGCCAAAAAAAAAAGACAAATTTAGACAAAGATAGAAGAGACTAGATGTCATTAATTATTCATGAAACGTAACTACTACTGTAGATAAGTAAATAAGCAGAGAGACTGATGTATGTGTAGTGTGTGTGCATGCATGTGTAAGCCATGTATGTGCCGGCAGGGAACCTCTATGGCACTCATTATCCTGAGTAGCACTCAGTGTAATCACTGTTCCCTGTTTGGCACGCTGTCTGTATTCAATTGAAGATGGAGCTCAACCGATTGATTGACTGACTGGATTGGCAGATGGATTACAGTCAGACTGACTGGATGACTGGCAGGGAGGCGAAGTGAAGCACAACTAATCCTATTCAGTCACGGCTTTGAAATGCAAGATACAAAGGAAAACAGGACGAAAAGAAGACAACAATAGCATTTTATTGTAATTGTTCTTCTACTTTATATTCATGTTTCCCGGTTTTAAGAATGCTTGCTTTTATTCGTAATTTTATTTTTCTCTTACCAAATTATACATCTTCTCGAGTGAAAGCAACAATATCACATTTAAAGTTCTACTTTTTTTATTTATACAGTTCTGTGTGCCTCAAACAATCCATAAGGAAGTACAATAATGAGATAAAGGATTTTTTTTTTGGCACTTTAATTAAATATGCTGTTTGTTTACCCAAGTGGGATCACTAGCCAAATAAATGCCATTATGGAAACCAATGCAACCCCAACCCTGAGCCACTTGATTCACCAGCTGATTTCACTGTTGGCTGGCTCCATGGTTGACAACGTGTTTAGTCAGCTGATTGGCGGACAAGTTCTTGTTGGTTTGCACAGCGTAACAGTATCGCATCCCTTCTGGAGGACCTCCAAGCGGGAAGATTGAGTGACTAGCCGACTTAGTGCCTGTCTGATTCCAGTCACACTGAGAAGATACAGCAGCTGATTGAGTGGCTGATTGACACTGATATCGAGGTTACATTGTTGCCTTTGGAGTGGGGTTTAGATTATACTACTGGATGGATTGGGAAAGAGGTATTTAGGAGAGAGACAAAAGAACAATTGTTCATATCTTTTTGAGTGCTAATGCAATACACTGTAAGTGGCTTCCGGAGAGGGTAGGGAGAGGAGGAAGATGTTGCAATACTAGCGAGATACTTGCGACTTTTTAAAGAAAAGAGAAATATAAACAGTGTGTAGAAGGTTTTTAGTTGAAACAAATAAAGAGAGGTAGAGAACAAAATAGGAAAGTTGGCAAATGTTGTTTTCTTGGATTGGCATGAGTACTGTTAACTGTTAGGCCATTCATTACGGTGGGTATATCTCTATCTTCAGCAAATTACTCATGGTATTAACACTAAATTGGAGCTACATTAGGCAAACATTGATATTTTATCAACCTGCTATGACAAATAAAGATGCCCCTACTTGGACACAGAAACATTTTCATCCTTTTTGTCAATCAGCTTGCATTTTCTCTCCTAAGTATGTGCCATTTATAGTAAATCTGATTGATAGACAGACAAAATGTGAGATATGAGGACACACATATCCACAGATTCCATTATTGTTTAGTAGTGAATAGTAGTGTCAGTTATTGGTCCAGTATTGATGCAGGGTTCCCGACTGTCTGATACAATCTGTCTGGTAATGGACCATTTCCAACCAATCACTGACCTTTATTCTACGATACGGAATCTCCCCATCTCACTGTGGCGGACTGTGTGCATGTGCATGTATGTCCTAACCAGCTCTTCAAACTCATGTATTTAATTAAAGGGATTCAAAGTAAGGTTGTCTTTCATTGATGGCTCCTTCCCAAAACAGTAGGGATGCTCCGATCGCCAATTTCGGGGCCGGAATCAGTATCGGCCGATACCGATCGCCGATCCGACCGAGTGGGCGGGTCCTAAATGGAAGATTTAAACATCACTTTAAATCTTCCATTTAAAGTGATGTTTAAAACTCAGTTAATGGGGCTCATTCACTAGAGCTTCCACAAACAACAATCAACTTAATTATTACATTCAAATGATGTACATTATTCAAGTTTACATTCACTTTGGATAATAACACGGGAGAAATTAGCAGAAGCACTCTCTTTTCCTCTCTCCCTCTCTCTAAGTGTGTTAGGTCTAACTCTTACGGTACGTCCACACAGCAGCTTTTCAAAAATCTTGAAAATCTTGGAGCTGGGCGTGTCTGAACGCTTGGGGATTTTTTGCGACCAACAACCAATCACATGAATCTCCCGCCCCCGACATACAAAGCAAAAAAACCCGGGGATTTTATGCGAGCAATATATATAGGCTAGGCTATATATATAAACTCCCCAAACAGGTGAAAACCTACCAGTTTCACCCACTGTCTCTGCCACCTCCCTCCATGCCTGGTTCCTCCGGTTTGTATCCCGTTAATAGTTCTGGTCGTAAAGAACCGGGTGATTTGCTACCGTAATTTCTCGTTTGGAATATGAGGAAATGAACTGCGGTCTGGTTCTCCCTGTGTGTGTGTTTCGCTGCGCTTACCTGTCCGGCGGGCGGAGCTGCATGATTTCTGCTTCACACACGTTGCATACCGCTATTTTACTGTCTTTTTCGGACACCTTAAAATAATGCCAGACCGGTGAAGCCATTTTGGCGAGCTTGTTTTGCCGCACACAGAGAAAAGTGTCATGTATTTTACGTCATGCGATCGGCTCTCGCGATCGGCATGTTTAGAGAGCACCGATCGATCGGTAGAGAGTGAGTATCGGCCGATCTCGAACGGTGACCGATCGATCGGAGCAACCCTACAAAACAGAATTCAAACCATTACATTACCAACACACTAAAGGGTCAAGATATTGCAGAATCCAGTTCCTTTGCAAAATCACCCCCCATGACATTGTGCCTGTGTCCTTGTAACATTGAAAAGGACAAGAACACAAATTAATGAACAACATGTTTTGTTCACTGCCTGTCTTCATCAACCTCATCCTCATACCTTCCCCCCTCTATTAGAATCACTTTTATTAACACCATTAACACTCGCCACCTTTTTCTTCCTCTTTCCTTGTAGTCTCTTTCTGTCTTTGAAGCACACTCTCAAGATGAAAAACTGATGTAGGACGATCATGTGAACCAGCGTGCTCTCACAATGGCTAGCACAATTCATCAACAGAGCAAAATGATGTGGCTATGCTGCTGCTGGTTTGTGTGTTGCTTAATGTGAGTCATTATTGGAAGTGTATTCTAATGAGACTTACAGCAGGTCACAGTCAGCCGGTGTTTAATGACAAATACATAGTGAACAGAGTGCTGCAGGGGCCTAAGGGTCGGACAGCATTTAGCATTTTTGAAATGGAACAATACATTTTTGATACTGAGTGTTGTATTCACAGTTATGAGCACATAACAAACATGTAAATGCAAATTCTAAATATATACAGCAGCGCTATGATTGTGTGTGACATACCTGTTTTTCTATCTTACAATATGAGTTTATGTTATGTATATTTTTACAATCTGATTTACCTAACAGTCTCACTTCGTGTCTGTGTGTGGGTTAACACATATGTGACCCCCCACATACTTTCTATTTCTTCTGCATGTTGAAGTGTGCACGTGCGGCTGTCATAATGCCCTGATTAACTTTCCACTTCCCTGTTGTGCAGCTAATACGTGGAGTTGTATGTGTGCAGGCATTATAGTAGCAGAGGGAAATAAAAGTAGAGCTAAATATTTAAGGAGATTAATAATTTTAGATCAAGTAATTACTTCTGAGGAAGCAGCAGTTCAAATATACTGTGTTTGGCTCTAAGACTCAATGTTATTCAAATTACTGCGCAATACAAACTGCCAGCTCAGCACTTTTGCTTCCCATACTTTGAAAGGGCCTCCTGCATGGATGTAGAGATGCATTTTTGGATTTATATTATCTTGTAGAAGAGCTATATATATTTAATTTATTGTGTTGCACTTCTGCTTTCATAGCGATTAATATTCAATGTCATGTGATAGCTCCATTTTTTAAATGTAAAGTCACTGCCTATGAAATTAAGTCTTTCTTTTTTAGCCTTATTCTTTTTGATTTATTAAAAGCTCTCCCCTGATATTCACATAAAGTAATTATGGAGTTATTGTTTAATCTGGCTGGAAACAAATTGACCATGTGTGGCAATAAGATGTGTAACAAGATAATATATTTCCTTTTTAGATTATGAAAGAAAAATCTGATACTGTCCACAACATCTGCCGATGGAAAGCCAAACTAAAGAAAGTCTAGTTGCACACCGGTGTTCCATTCAGTGAAAAGCAGCATAAGGCAGAGTTGATTATTGGAAACAAAAGAGCCGCCTGCACTTTCAAAGAAATCAACTTAACAAATCAATGTATTTTAGTCATTAAAAAAGGCATTTCATTTGTAAATGAACAGAATGTCCCCTCTACTCAATTGAGTGACCATTTTCAAGATGGATTTTCTGTTCCCAGAGCCATTTTGTTGAATCCAACCCATTAAATCTCAAGTTGTGTTTTCCCTTGCCATTAAAAGTCACTGAGACCCCACTAGTTTCCCCAATCCCCCCTGATAGACGGTTCAATATGTTGATGTTGCCAGGAACATAATGTGATTCCATCCATCATGAGCAGAGTTTTTGGCTAATGTGGCTTTGCAATAAAACTTGGTTCCAAGACATTGGAACTGGATCACCAGAGGCTTAAAAGGGGTCTCGGACCCCACAATGGTGCAACTCTTCTAAATATACACATTTAATTTGATCTATTGTGGAGATAAATACTTCAGCGTGACGCACTGTGGGCAGAAAGTCGGAGAGTGGCAAGGGGGGAAGATTGCAATTTATCACATTGAACTCGAGTTTCATTTAATTCAGCTCAACTTTATTGTCATTCCTATCAACTAAAGTCATTCCTCTTGCACAGAATAACAACGAAAAACAATTGGAGTGTGGCTGCAGATAGATTGGAATGAAAACCGAACAATAAACGTCAAGACAGAAACAAAAATAGACAGCCATAACAATTCTTATATCAACACTAGTGCGAAAGTAACTGGCACATAGGACTTTATAATAACAGATAAACAAGATGTAGCTTGAAAGGGGCTGTTGGAGGGAATATAAATTGTTGCATTAGGTCCATGCAACACTTCACAAGATTAAGTAAAAAACGTCTTGGCATACAAACTGACGAAACCCAGCCTCATTGTATTCAGATAGGAATATTCTAAATGGAACAGATAATTGTGTGTATGATGTATGAAAGTCGTATAAACTTATTTCTCATATTATAGTCAAATGAACAAGAACAACATTGGTTTAATTTGCTTTAGTGTGGAGCCCTTGCAAAGTTGAATACCAGTCAAAATATCCAAGTTAAGTCATGTGCTCTTGAGGTAGTTCACATGACTTTTAGCAAGTACGTGTAACACCAATCGGGCCCATCATGAAAAAGTTAAAAGGGTCTATTTGAATGTGGTACAATTAATCTAAAGCTTTTGTCTAAAGCTGCATTTACATGACACAACGGCAATGTCAGCACAGAGACATTTCACTGCGTATCATGTGAATGCAGCTTAAGAAATAATACCTGGGGCCTCATTTATAACGCCGTGCGTAGGATTCACGTGGAAGGTTGCTTACGTAGTAGAAATAAAAAAAATAGGTACAGAAATGTTCCGACATTTTCCGATTCACAAAACATTGCGTACCGGCGAGGAAAGTTCGTACGGCACGTCCTACGCTGGTTTCTCTTTATAAATCACAACTGACTCGAAATGCGGTGCAGTTTTTGCGGGCTTCACGTAACGCCCATATTTGCCTATAAATAGTCAAAGAAACGCCCCGTATTAATATTCATTTTGACTGACTGCATGAAGAAGATCGCAGGAAATGACGACAGAACAGCTAAAAAACACATCTCACACCGTGTCAGATTTTGGTTCTTTTGGGGAGGTGGAGATAAATCATATTGTTTGGTGGATGCAGTTTGAAGTAGCAGCATGGAGGTCGGATCGTCACCAAAATAAATAAATAAGTGGTCCGAAAAAGTTTCATGACAAAAAGAATACACATAGCCTTCCTCAGGCAGTGTGTTTGTACCGGGGACAGGAGACCCCCCCTTGATGAGAAACTGTAAGAAATGATCAGGGAATCCCTCCGGAGTGGAGTCATGACGACTGGATCTGAATTATGTTTTCGTATTTGGTGGTTTGTGTTCCAGCTGTCGATCAGCAACTATATATCCATAATCCACCAGTTAAAGGAAATACAACTAATGTGTTGTTATATTAGCTGTACAATTTACCACATATGGTGTTCTTAGTTTCCATACCTCCTGTGTTTTACGAGTGACGTATCAAGTCTTGGCAAACGGCATAAAACACGATTAAACATGATAGTATATAAAACCATGCTCGTATCTACAACCTATAGAAATGCAAAACGACGTCAGTTTAGACGTAATTCTGTCCTCCTGCTTACCGCATCATTTATGAGAAAACATTTCATAACATTAACACAACATATTCGAGGTGGTTTTAAATAACATATCCGTATTTATTTATTTCTCCAAGTTATGTGTTTGTGTGCACTGAGGAGTCTCAAACAGGCGTTTGTTTAATCATTTTAAGATTGGCTTTAATCAATGTTTGAAAATGAATTCTTCATATGATAAATGAGAGGTAACATTTTATTTATGGTATTATTTCCACATATTTCTCTCCATTCTTCCTTCTGCCAACGGTGTCACAGTTTCTCGTCCCTCCCGTGTTTGTGCTTAGTGCGTACGCATGGGTTAGAGTTTGCGTGGAGGACATTTTCCCGTCAAGTTAGTGTTTTATAAATCACAAACATTGCGTAGACCGTATATCCCTTTATAAATGAGGCCCCTGGAGTGAATTCGATCTGTCATTGCTTGGAGGGCTTGGTTTCTGTCAGGATTATATATTGTGTCCTAGTGTAGTCTGAAATCTCAAAGGTTTCTCCTGTACTGTCACTTTGTTCCTGAGTCTCTGTCACTTTCTATCTCTTGAGAACAACTTTTTGAAAAGATAAGTTTATAGGTATATGACAACACTTCAAGCCAATACCTGTGTAGCAAAGAAACCCAGAAACATTGACTGAACTTAAAAAACATATTTCTATGTGTGTCCTTGTAGAGGCAACAAAAGAGAATAAAGCAGAGGAGAAGTGTGTCCATTTTGTTGTGTAAGTCTGTCTTTTACCGTATGTGTTTTTGTCTATTTATTGCCAGTGACATTGTGCAAGGACAGTCCTATCTCTTTTGGTAGAAGTGTGATTTCCTGGGTAGGAATGGATTCATATGGAAAACCATTAGCTCCCCAAACCTTCATACAGTATTGTCTGGGGACAATAGCCTCCCTGCTCTCTTTTCAAATTCAAATTCCAGTAGCTTTCTTGTCCATCACACTGACAATACAATGCCTACAGCTCAGAGATATTGAAAGTCCACGGGGGCTTAAAGAATAGTGCCGGTGACAAGAAACTCTTCCCATGGGAGAAAATATGCACGTACATAAAAAACACACCGACTTATACATAGGCACACTCATTTTGTTTTCTAGAAATAATTACTTTATGGGCCTGTGCATTGGCTGAAGTCCATTGGGGAGCCTTTGAGTCGCTGCATGAGGAGTATTAGCATTGCAGAGCTGCTTTCTTGATGCATCACAGTGACTAACGCTGTGTTTGTGCATTTGTAGTCATTATTAGAGCTTACTGCAGCAGTAAAAACAAAACATTGTTTTTTAATTTTGTCCTTCATTGCACTTGGAATATTTTTTTTAAAACCCATTTTTCTACATAATCCTTAAGAAACTCTCAACCAAACCAATAGGTGTGACTTTAATATTTGTATAAACAGTTGAAAGTGCTTACAGCTTTTAACATGCTTCATGTGTTGTGCTATAACGCTATAATAAGAGAACCAAAACATATCAGGAAGAATATAGAGCAATATTTAACTATATAACCCATTTAGTCGAAGTGTGTCGCTATGATGATATATTAAAGCCATCGTTGGTAATACAAAGTAACTTAGAGAGCAGGGGGAGGGGTGATATTTTAAGAAAAACTGTATTTTTCAAGATTAAACCTATAACTTTACAAGAACAAATTAGGATATTATGTGAGATTGAGAAGTCGTACATTTGTGAGGAATAAAGTCCAACCATAACTCAGATTAAATTCGTATATGGACTAGAAGAAGTGTGTTCACTTTCTCCTCAAGTAACCACATCTCTTGATTTGGGCTCAATGTTTCAATGTTCACTATGGCCCTAAGCAGTCATAGTTGAATACCTCAAACACATCATAATAATTCAAACCCTAAAGCAGGCTCTAAAATTCCAGTGAGTGTTTTTGCCTCAAGTTTTTTCAAGTATCCTAATGTTTTGGAGTTTGAACCATTGTTAATAGAAAACAGACGGGCTCTGTACAATAACCACAAAGCCCTTAAGCAAGACACAGAAGTCCAGCCTGCTCCGTCATTGTCAGACATACAGCGGAAGTTTTGCCCCGGGATACCACAGTGCATAATCCACCAGGACTAACAGGCCATTACGCAGTGTAATGTCCTGTCATAGTGTAGGTGACCACCCATGGGATTATGATGGGGTATCTCATTTAAACACAAGCAACAGGGTGATATCTCCAGATGGAGAGCCTGGGATGTCTCAGCACAGCAAAGAGTGGGGCAGGAAGCTAATGCTGCTCACCATTGGATACTGACACAACTTCTGATACTAATCATTGATAAAAGTACAGTAAAAACAAATGCAAAAAGTGTAGTATTGGCAAATTGATTAATCGAACAAGCCAGGGAATGCATCATATACTTTTTCTTGATAGTATGGGAGATAAAAACAGTCTTCACTATGTGGATTACTATTAATACAATCTCCATTAAATAATTGTTGTCCCCATGCCCATACTTCGCATTTAGCTGAGATACTATAATGTGCATATGTTCCTACTCCTGTAATATAAATATGTTATTGGTAAAAGCACATTTCACATTACCAAGTATTACATTTTTAATCCAGTGCCAGGTCAGATATTTCATCTCGTTAAGTTATTTTCTAATGAGATATTTCCTGCTTTGAATCCAAACTTTGGCATCTATGATTTTCATGTAGTCAATGGTATTTTTCCGGAAGTTTAATTGCCAACAATTCCCCAACATAAACAAAACCCTAGATATTTCAAGTGTCGATATGGCATTTAAAAATGTATAGAAAACTAAGAAATGAAACCTGATACTATATTTATGATAAAAAAATACTTTTGGGCATTAAAAAGAAATCTAACGCATACATCTAAGCTGGAACCATGGCATCACATTTTAAACTCACACACTCTATTGCCCAAACAGTGAGTGAGTGTGTGTGTGGCATACTGCTTTAGCTGGGTAACATGAAGTCTGATCTGTCAAATCGATAGCATACCATATTTATCACAGCAGCTCACACACACACACACACACACACACACACACACACACACACACACACACACACACACACACACACACACACACACACACACACACACACACACACACACACACACACACACTTCAGGTAATCTGGTAGATGTAGCATTACCTTCTGTCTGCAGTTATCCACACCTCTTTCCTACACACACACACACACATACACACACACACACACACACACACACACACACACACACACACACACACACACACACACACACACACACACACACACACACACACACACACACACACACACACAGTAGACAAATGTATATGTCAAGCCAAACGGTACAAGGACATTGATGAATTGAGGCAATGCTGTTCCATCACTCTCACACACACACTGAAAAGTAGGTTTTTCTAATCTTGCCGGTGGATGTGTGAGTGCCAAAAACAAAACAACACAATTTCTCCCCCAATATCTCACACCCTGCTATTGCTTCACACCTGTTTCTCACTCTTCTCAGCACTTATTCCGAAAGGTTAACTCCAATCCTAAACTAATACCAAGACACATTCACATAATTGATTTTGTAGTCAAACATGTTTACTATACAGGAACAGAAACCCCACTGTATACACATCAGGTGAAGCATGTTAGTATCAAGGCGGAGTGATAGGAAATGTTCCAAATATTGTGTTTCAAAGTAAATAACAAGAAAACGGCCTTGGTATTCCATTCCATGTGCCCTTTGTAGTGTCCTTGGAATGAAGCTTCATTTTCTTTAGATTAATCCCATGCACTTGGTCATCCATGTGAGTATGTGTAGGGGATTTACTCTTCTTATCACTGCTAGCCAGCATAGCTGAAATCCACCCTATCCCTGTTTCTTGCACCCTCGCCACACACACACACACACACACACACACACACACACACACACACACACACACACACACACACACACACACACACACACACGAACAGGAGTCCCATTACGTTCATGATGATAAAGAGAGCATATAGCGTGATTTTAATTTGGACTTAACACAAGTGCTGTCGCCCCTGAAGACCCATGTGTGTTTGTGTGAGGTTGCACTTGACATGTGTTTTTTCAAGATAGCACATACATGTTGTTGGACATGTGTGTTTGTGTTCGATAGGAAGAAAGTCAACGAGGTGTTTTTGCATTTGTGAGGATTTGTGCTGGGCAATAACTAATTGTCTATAAATGAATCGTTTAGCCAACAACATGTTGAATAACTATTAGTCCCAATAATGTTATCTAAAAAAAAAAAAATGCAAAAACTAGAAGGTTCAATGATTTTAAAACTGAGAAAATACAAAGAACATATTTGAGAATATGGAACCAGGTTGTGTTGATGAACGATAAACAATGAGTTATCATATTTGTTAAGTGCGTTTTACAGAGAGCCAATTATCTACAAGGAGTTATTCACTCATGATTAAATAAGACATTAGCAGTTAACTCATGTATTGAGTTTCAAATTCCACCCAGTCCAATTTAATCATCAATTGATATCTTTTTTTGGGGGGATTTTTGCCATTTAGACAGCTGTTGGTTGGAACTGCTCAGATTTTTTTAATGAGCAAATTCAGCCATAGCATGCTTTTCCGCTCCGAGCCCCTCTCTCCTCACATATCAACATGCACTACTTCTACTACCACCTTTTCCTCTTCCTTCACCCTTTTTTCTTTCCATCTCAAACAATATATTCATCTTCTCTGAGAAGGTCACAAGGTCCTTCAGGAGAAAGGTACCATGTTTAATCCTTGACCTTTACGCACACTCACATACGCATGAGATACAATAATAGAAAATATAACAAAGCAGACGTGACGGTGGAGCAAAGCATTCACTTTCTCATGGACACTTTGACATTTAGAGGCAACAGCTTTCCGGTGTGATTTCTTGTCACTGAGCAGCATGGTTTTTGTCACACTCCTCTGATGAATCACAGCCTCGGTGCTAACTGCCCCACTTAACTGTCAATGGCCATTATAGCAATGGCATACGTACAATTTACACAACAGGTAACAGCTTTGGTCTCTTAAGTGTGTAATTGAAGCAATTAGTGTACACAAAGGATCTGCCTGGGTATTGATTGCTTCAATCCGCATCCTTAAAAGCAGAACAATAACGTCCCTCTAAAAATGACCAAACCTACTGCCTTTACAGTATATACCTGTATATTGCCAACTCTACATTTCTTAAGCTACCATACACTTTACATAACAAATGGATGTGGTCACTGTGACGCCACCCATTGGTTTGTTACGTAAAGTTATGAAGCTTCTAGTTTGGCGTCACAATCTTTCTTTAGTTTACTTTACACCGGAAGCTAGATGGTGGAGTAAATACAACCAAACCCATACAAATTACATATTTTTCGGCAACCAAATGTACTTTAATTGACTTTTAAAAGAGTACAATAGGGTTACATTGCACCAAAACTGGACTACATAGTCTAATCCCAATGTAGCGCTGCCCTAAAGCATATGCTGCTCTATCCTCTATGTAACTCTCTATGGGACAATAATGTACTACTGCACATCATGCAGTTTTTAAGTTAGACTTTTGATTGAGACGATTCACTTTTCGGGAAAATGTTAAAAAGGCAAAATAACTTGGATCATTCTCTCATTGATATTTATACAATTGTTTATTATTTTGCTTAAATCTCAGTTATTCTGGTTGAGGTCTCTCACCTTATCAAGTATCATTTAAAAATGTCTAAAAAAGCATTTGGCAATTTTCATTCATTACATTTGACATATTTTGCAGTGTGGCCAACTGCTCCATTAAACCCGCATAACTGAATGCCAACGTGTAATAAGGGAATTCCAAAAAGAAAAGTTTCCTTTGACATCGGCATTTCTTAAAAGGCAATTTGTTGAAGTATTTTCATTGTTACTATAGACTGCTCATATGTCCTTTATTTCATGGAATTTCACTCTACTTGAGATTGTTATGTTTTTGAAATATTTTTGGAAGCAAACCTCATTACTCACACTCAGACTTTCATCAGGAGCACTCGTGCCAATAGCGTAAAGGTAAAATATGTGTGCTCGTGTATGCTCAAGAGGATGGATATGTTGAATAATACACCTTCCTTCAACAAGCACAGGAGACATGAATGCTCCTGTCTTCACCTATGGCTTTAAAACATGTACACTCATGCCTTCAATATTGAGATACAGGGAGAAAAAGCTTTCCACTGGCTTGTGAGCACCTCAAATAGACAGGTGAGAAGAATGGTGTAACGTGTTCTAGAGGTCACCTGTTGGACCTGGATATGCAATGGACAGACATTTACACCATGGCCAATAAGGATTCACATTTCTGATTGGTCTTTGGGTGTGGGAATTCATTTTTTAGTTATTGGACATTTGTATGGCTAAGCTCTGAGTTTAATGTTGGATTCATTTGGAAAAACTCAATGATAAACCATGGGAAGGGAAAACATGGATACAAATCTTTATATCAAAGATGTACCTTTATTTTGAAATTCCCATGGCATGATTGAGTCACCATTACCGTCCAAGCGCCTCTTGTATCGGGGGGAAACTTGTCATTGTCTATCTGTGAGTTAAAATGATGGCATCAACAAAAACATTACTTGCCAACATCTCCCAACATTGAAAACAAATACCTAACCTGGTTTTCCATGTAGCATTTGGAGTATGAGTTCAGAAGTCAGGTAAAGCCATGAGAAGACAAAAGAATCACGAACAAAACGGAACATTTTTGAGTAACAATCCAAGGTGATTGAGGGAAAGTGAGACGGCCCGTAGCATGCTTGCGTGTGACTGTAACATAACGCCATCTCTTCTGTAAAGACACTTTTAACTTTAGAAAAGCCGTCAACATGCCACAGTCAAAGCAAACATCCTGTCACCTGCGTCATTAACAACACACACTGCATACTCTGCTCCTTAAACTCAAGGATGAACTCGACAAGCATAACTGTGCTGATGGAGGACAGGGCCAGCGTGTACACTCACGTCGCACTTGTGCTTTCAATAGGAAGATAGCGGGGAGAATAAGGTGTGTGTGTGTGTGTGTGTGTGTGTGTGTGTGTGTGTGTGTGTGTGTGTGTGTGTGTGTGTGTGTGTGTGTGTGTGTGTGTGTGTGTGTGTGTGTGTGTGGTGTGTGTGTGTGTGTGTGTTGTGTGTGTGTGTGTGTGTGGGTGTGGGTGTGGGTGTGGGTGTGTGTGTGTGTGTAGGTCTGTTTTGAATGAGAGGAGAGTTTGGAGCAGACGGAGAGGCCTAGCTACTGGAATGTCAACAAGCCCGGGAGAGGGCTCTGTCTACGCATGTGGGCAAAACCCTGCCCGCTCTCAACACACACACACACACACACACACACACACACACACACACACACACACACACACACACATGCGAAAACACACTGATACATATTAGGTTAAATGAGCTCATACACTTCAGAATAAACACACATATAGCGGCTGCAGTGCACACGGACACTGGCATACAGATGTGCACAAGGTCACAGTGATGTCTTTGGCTATACAAATATACACACATAAACACACACCCATACTCCCCCTGTGTTGATACCCTGTTTGGAGTTGCGATGAGCCGTGTAAAATGAAGAGCAAACATACCTGGATGTCATTATAGCTAGACTTCAGACATGCCTATTGCTGAAGCAGAAGGGCCTAAGACTAACCGTGTGTGTGTGTGTGTGTGTGTGTGTGTGTGTGTGTGTGTGTGTGTGTGTGTGTGTGTTTCCTATTTGTACATATATCCACACATAGAGAACATGTCTTTGCACATACAGTACGTGGGCTGGTGTTTCTAGGAATGTATTATCCGCCTAAGTCTGAATAAGCTCAACTGTATGGCAGCATTTTAAAATATGTGTATGTGTGGACAGATAAATAAATACATACTCGGATACTTGGTTGTCCTGATGTTACAGCTTTGACATGTCTGTATCTTTTTGGTTTCAGACAATAGCTGTCTGTAGCTTCCGGGTTTGTGTGTATGCATGGCATCAGTGTGGTTTTTAGCCACTGAAATGTGGATATTTACCGTTTTCTCAGTTTTATACCGTATTAAAGGTAGGGTAGGTAAGAATGGAGAAACCAGCTCGAGTGCGCTAGAATTTGAAAGTACAAAAATCTGCCAGACTTCCTTACAGAGCCTCTCCTCCAACACACGGCTCAGATGATTGGTCGTGCTTTTTACATTTTTTTTACCCAACATTTTTTATGCTTTTATTGTCAAAGCATTTAATGCATTCATTGCTATCGGGATGTTAAGAGCATTCCATGGAATATAACAACAAGTGTTTCTGAAGTGAATTACCTACCCCGTTAAGGTGACATCTTTGTATTTGGACAGATAAAATCAAGACTTTTAAAGACACGATATTGGACTTTGAGAAACTGGAATGTATATTTTACTTTATTTAATGACATCTTAGCGATCATAAGATTAATTTCTTAGTCTAAAACTCAATTGGCAGATGAATCGATAACTAAAATAATAATGAGTTCAAACCCCGATGTGCGTGCGCATGTATGTCTATCGCAGACATGGACAATGATAATATCAATGAAGGTTAATTTGTGAAAGAGATTCTAACATGTCTATAATTGTGGTTCTTGGTCAATAATTAAAACAATGATGATGGTGCTAATCTGTCCCGGCTTCTTCAGCTCTTTTCTGCCAAATCTTTAAACAAAGGCAGCACCGGCAGTGACCCAATGTGCAGTATCTAACCAGCTGCCTGGCAGAGAGAAAGAGAGAAAGAAAGGAATAACGGAAGCAGAAGAAACAAGTGACTTTTGGGTACATTAAGGTAGAAGTCTATTGATTCTGGCTGTCTACTCCGGTTCTTTCCGCTTGTTATTGACTGTCTATGCTCCACTGTTACACCAAAGCGGCTGCCTTATGTGCAGTAAGGTTTATATTCATTGCATAAGGGAGCATATTTGAATTAATTCCCATATATATTCATTACAAATAAAGAAATGCTAATGTTTTTCAGTAAAGAGGAACAGAGTTCAGGTTTTAGATTGTATGACTTCCATTCCCTTTGCCAAAAGGAAGATTATTCATATTGATTCAATCCCACCTGGGCTCAGGCAGAAGCAGAGAAATCAGCTATTTCCTGAAAACCTGTTTGTGTCTGTGGTTGTATGTCCGTGATTTTTGTGGTACTGTGACTACAAATCTGTAGGGGTTGAAAGTAACAAAGTACTTTAACTTACCGTGAACACTCATTTGTCAAACGTGTAGTTTATTTGTATAACATGTGTAGTATGTCATCTTTAACATAATCTTACCGGCTACTTTGTACATAGTACCATGCAAACATTAACAAAGTCCAACTTTGAAATGATATGACAGAACATTACTGTTCTATAATACAATGAAAAGTGTCATTCTGCATACTAAGTCTGTTAGTCTCTCAGTCTGTTATAGTATTGTAAGAAAAGTCTCCGGGTACTTCTACTACTGTATGGAGTCATGAATGTTTTCGAAAGCTAAAAAATTTACATTCCGTGTCATGACATCTCGTTCTCCATACTGTGCATGTGGGCTGTGTATGCCTACGGCTTAATGCTGCTTTCTTTTCTCTCTGTGTGTGTGTGTGTGTGTGTGTGTGTGTGTGTGTGTGTGTGTGTGTGGTGTGTGTGTGTGTGTGTGTGTGTGTGTGTGTGTGTGTGTGTGTGTGTGTATGTGTGTGTGTGTGTGTGTGTGTGTGTGTGTGTGTGTGTGTGTGTGTGTGTGTGTGTGTGTGTGTGTGTGTGTGTGTGTGTGTGTGTGTGTGTGTGTGTGTGTGTGTGTGTGTGTGTGTGTGTGTGTGTGTGTGTGTGTGTGTGTGTGTGTGTGTGTGTGTGCTGTGTAATGCAGGTCCTTGCTAATATACACATACTCACCCGTACAAACATCCTTTAAAATTGTACTCATATTTTCACAAGTGATCTGATTAGGGGAACAACATTTATTTTTGTATTGTCAGGAGTCCGACTTTAATCTTTGATATATACATTAGTTACGGTCATTATTCCTAATCCTCATTATAACCTGCAGCATTGATTAACCTACATTCCTTTGAACTCCTAACAACCGTGCGCAGTGTAAAGACTGATCTCCCCTCTTTGAAGTCAAGAGTATCCACGAGAGCTACTGGTAAAGAGTGGGCATATTGTCAAGGAAAATAATTCCCTGATAACGATTTGTACTGGAGGCAAATGTTGTGCTGGGCATCATTAGTCTTCCTCTGACAAATGACGAGCGTGAAACTGAAAGCAAACTTGAGCATTAAGGACGGAGAAACACTACCGACGGCTCGGCTCCAGTTCAAATAAATCTCAGTGCGTGCACACCGGGGCTCCTTGAAAAAGTTATTTGTCATACACGCTTTTTTCCCCCCCTCCAGTCCTTCATAGCATGCCGGCCAAAGCTCGGGAGAGGGAGAGGGAGTAGTAATCTGTGATTTCTTGGCTGCTTGGACTACCAATGCGAGAGGATGTATTTTGCTCATTTTTCCCATCACACCTCGCTTCTTGTGTTCCTGGATCGAGAGACACAAAGAAAGCAGGTTGACATGCACGTACGTCGGTGTGTGTTTGTGATTCAGTGCGCGTCAGTTGGTGCCAACACTGTGTGTATTGCTACATTTCTACAGTCACACATGATTGATTGCAGCTTCAGACCTACTCATGTGAGGGTCCCTCGGCACCCAGCAGTACTTGGAAAACAGTCACACGGCCGACACCGGGAGCACACATCCACGGAGAAAAAATCACCCTTGTATTTTTCCGCACCTAAAGGGAAATAGTCCCCGAGTCCACCTAGAGTGGTGGTTCTTTCATCTGCAACTCTAAAAACATTGAGAGTAATGCTGGAAGCTCCACTATCATGTGGTGGAATTGTGCCCGCGCTCCATTTAGCTTCCGTAGCAACAGCTTGAGAAACCAGGCTGATTGCTGATCCAAGCATCGGCTGATTGATGGCTTCATGGCAGCTTCTGCACACTGGAGTTCAGCAGCAGGGAAGAAATAACTTATATGCTTTCCACATGCACATGTTTTATGATATACTTCCCAGCGTTTCACATAGTATTATAACTAATTTGACATTTTTAAAAGAAATATATATATATATTACTACGCCCCTTTTGCAAAAAAACAACCCTCTTTAAACAAAAAACTGAGATCATTGTTTTTAGAGCAAAGAAGGACCGATTAAAAGTAATCACAGAGCTTCAGTCGGCAGACTACAAAGTAACTCACAAAGCAATAAATCTGGGTGTAGTGATGGACTCAGACCTGCATTTTAACAGTCACATTACAACAGTTATTAGGTCTGCTTACTATCACCTGAAGAATATATCAAGGATTAAAAAACTAATGTTGCAAAAGGATTTAGAAAAACTCCATGCTTTTATTTTCAGTAGAGTTGATTACTGCAATAGTGTCTTCACAGGGCTCACTAACAAATCTATCAGAAAGCTGCAGCTGATTCAGAACGCTGCTGCTCGAGTCCTCACTGACACTAGAAAAGTGGATCACATCACTCCGGTTCTGAGATCGTTACACTGGCTTCCTGTCTGCCAAATCATTGATTTTAAAATACTACTGCTAGTTTTTAAATCACTAAATGGCTTAGGACCGAGGTATATAGACGACCTCCTCCATCACTATGAAGCATCCAGGTCTTCTGGGTCGGGTCTGCTCTCTGTTCCGAGAATAACCACTAAACATGGAAAAGCAGCTTTTAGTTATTATGCCCCAACAATCTGGAACAAACTACCCAAATCGTGCACGTCCGCCGAAACACTTCCTATTTTCAAATCCAGACTAAAACGTATTATTTGCCGCTGCTTTTAATTGAGCTGCTCATACTCACACTACAGTATGCCTTTTAGTCATGTATTCTGTACCTGCTGTGTTTATTTATTTATTTAATTTCATTATCTTTGCTTTTTATGCCTGTTTTTAAATGCCATTTAATAATGTGTTTATGCTGTATTTGTTCTTAAATGTCTTTTGTTTTTATTTTGTAAAGCACTTTGACATTCAGCCACATGCTGAAAAGTGCTATATAAATACTGCCTTGCCTTTTAGAAATGGACCTGCTGTAAACATTGGATAGCAATATGTAGCTGTCATGGAGAATACATGTTCATTAATTTACAAACACTCACTTATCTAAGATATCTTACATAGTGAACTTTTTTTTTGTACTGTCTGAAACAAATGATCAAGCCAGACATAGATCATTATGGTTAATTTTGAGTGTTAGAAACCCATTCAACATCCCAAAACCCTTAATTGTGGCTGCTCTTTATGCAGTTTAACTACTTCCTGTGTAGCACCCAATTAATGAATTAATGATTAAGATTACGTATAATGAGTTGGGGTTCTTGCTAAGGAACGCTTTATTCATTCATGTTCCGAAGAACAGATTCTCCCTTTATCCATTATGTAGATAAAAACTAAGTGATATTTCTCCCTTGACAGATATATTGTCACAAATAAATTTGAGTCACAAAGAGAAACAAATTACTTTCTCAAGTGTGTAAAATTGGACTTGGCAGGCCAAATTACTTACTCAAAGCATTCTTCTGGTGTGGATCCTAAACCAGTGATGGCAGCAGATTTCAAGCAGAACAAAAAAAGTTTTTCATCAGCCTCTCTCATAATTAAAGCTATCATAACTTTTTATTGCGATCAAGACACATTTAGATCCTGTCAAGGTTTCACATTTCATTGCCACTTCACCGCCTCGGTCAAGGTCATCGTATATTTGCACAGTGTTCCCGTGATGAAGGCTGTAATTTTCGCCGATATTATCTTGGAACCCTGGAATATTGTCGTATATTACAGTCCATTAATTAAGCTGGCCATTTCTCTCTCCGTCTCCCTCTTCTCATCTCTCCCTCTGAAACCCTTCCCCCCTTTATCTCCCATTTCAGCCACTTATCATTTCATACTTTGTTTCATCCCCTTGTTAACTTCCTCCGTGACCCCTCTCATATGCCCTTTACTCTTTCCTCCTTTACTTTCCTCTCTATTTACCCACTATCTCTTCATGCTTTCTTATTCCCTTCTCTGTGTATTCCCTTCATTTGGCTTAATAGATGAGCAGTGTAGCATTAGTAATGACCTTCATAGTGTTGCTCTCTGGGAAGGCTTAGAGCAATGTTAGCCCTGTTATTAAACAATAAGATTAGGACTGCGAGGGCGGTTTCTGCAGGCTTATGTGTGATTATTATTATTATACAGTCTCGCCAAAGGGGAGTCATATATTAGATAACGATTCATTATAAAAGTAGATAATAACAATCTCATATCCCCTTTCGAAGGGCTGTGATTCTGCTACTGATATTGCACTTCAGTTCATTTTTATTTTCTTCTAAAAAATCATCTATTTCGCTTTGGAAATACACCAGCATAATTATGGTTTGGATTATCCATTCATATCTCATCACTGTGGACGCCTTGGCTTGTATTTCTCTCCACTGATTACAGTCTGCTGCGAGCTGAGACAGCCAGTCTGGGTAAAGACGGCTGCAATAACCTCATGGTGGGTCAACAAAATGCAAATTAGGAGTTTAGATTAGGCTCTTTGCTGATGTGACAGAACATAATGGGTTTGTGATGTTCACCATGATGGATTACCACCAATAAACACAACTGTTTGTGCCAGTGGTCTCTTTTAACACGGTGGAATTGAAACCAGCATCTGCCTGGATGGGAAATCTATTCAATGTGGACATTCAGGAAAAGGTCATCAGGTCATCAAGTTAATTTGATATTTAACAGGGGAAATCAGGAATCCAATTTGAGAGGCTAAAAAACTATATTATTTTTTGATCAAATACAATTGTTAACTTTTTTTTTCTTGAATAATTGACTAAATAGTGAATGGAAAAAAGGCGGCAGCTCTATTCTTTCTTTTATTCTTAGCTGTGGTCATCAGCATTCCTCTACTACATGTAACCACCTTTTGGATATGGTCAAAAGTTGGTGAAAAACATTTTAATCAATATGTTCCTTCAAAATAACTCAATCAATAGCTATTTGTAGTTTAGTTTCCAACATGTAAAATCCTGGGTAAGATCCCTTTTAAGATGAAGATGCTGGAGTTGATAAGAAAAGAAAGATAGCGACTCCGGCTGAATTGTCCAGACAAACAAATGTAGCCAGATGCACACATGTCTCTCCCAGCACTCGCTGTTTTTCTCCCTCTCCGCCGTGGAATCCTACAGATGTTTCTGATCAAAGCGGTGTTATCAAAATGTCCCGCTCCTTTTTCTCTCCATCTCCCTGTAGCCGAGTCTCAGGAATCCATCTCCCATTCCTCATTTCATGACCACTCTAATCCGGGGCTTGTAAAATATTAACTGGCCTACTCGCTCTCAACAATTCGTCCTCCCTCCTGCGCTGTCCTCCTTTTTTCCCTCTAACTTCTTTCTCTCTTCTTCCTCTCCTTATCTCTCTTGCGTCCACGCTCACAGAACATAGACATATAAAATGTGAAGTATCAATTAACCCGGTCACCTACAATTCTCCTCCAGTGGCTTCCGCAGGCCAGAGGATGAAGACGATAACACACAACACTGTCTACATGCACGGCGGCTGGTCCAAAATAAGATGTCAGGAAACAGGAAGTGGATTTATTTGAGCGTTGGTTGCCCTGACTCATGCACAGAAAACACACATTCACACACACTTCCATAGCCGCAGCTGCCTCACATGAAAGGCGAGGCAGAGAAAGAGAGAGTGAATGTTAATTTCTCTGTGGGAAAGAGACAGAAGAGGATAAAGTGATAACTTAATTCCAAGATGTTTGCAGAGGAATGTGTGAGTGTGGGCGGGGGCAGAAGTGTGTATGTTTGTGCATACTTCGATCCAAAGCGTGTTTGTTTGTTGGCGCCTGTGTGGCCCCTGCGTGTGAGTGTACACTACACGTGGACCTGGATCTACAGAGCATCTTTGTCGGCTAATTAATATGCGTGAGGCCGTGAAAGTGTCAAAAGCAGTTTATTGCAATGCTTATTATGTCATACTGGAGTTAATCTGAGCTCTCTTATAAATCGGCGGCGGGGGGGATTTAACATTTTTGCTGTGTCATACCACAAGGAAAAAAATGTGAGGAGCCTGCCTAACCAGCTCTGGCGCATGCTGACCGAGGCAAGAAAAGTGTGATTGTAAAAAATTATCAGAAAACAGGGTGAGGAAGAAAATAAAGAATATACACATTTGAACCTCTTCGTCTCAGTGCACTAAAGTGCTAATTACTTGCACATCCATTTCTACAGGCTGTAAATAATGACCACTCTCATTAATCTCTTGTACCAATTATGTCAATTAGGGGTGCAACAACTAATCGACTTAATCGATTAAAATTGATTACCAAATTAGTTGCCAAGTAATTCAGTCGTCGATTCGTTGGTGACGTCATCACGTGTGTTTTACGCGCCGTTAAACTCCAACGTTATTGGTCTTTTTATCGGTACTGGAGACATTTAAAAAAATATATGTCATGTATTATTGCTACATAAGCATTATATTGCAGTCTTAGTGTCGCCAACTAGTTTCTAATATGCAAAAAGACAAACAAATGCGTCTATGATATATTTTGTATCTTTCCAATCCAGAAGAGAGATCTCTCTCCCCCGTCTGTGTGCGAGGGGGCGGGGCAGTTTACACACACGCGGCTGCTACATGCAGCAACACACTGCGGAGATTGCGGAGAGAACGCGCTCCGAGGTGTGGTTAAACTTTACCCGTCTCGATGTGGATAATGCTCGTTACCAAAAGTGCAATAAGTGTTTAGCATGTAAGGGCGGTAATACGAGCAATGTGTCTAAACATTTAGCAAAAGTGCTCCACATTCAGACGGAGAAATGCACCGGGTTCGACTGTCTTTCTAGCAGCTCCCCATCCACGAGTAACGTTTCCACGTCAGGTGTTATGTATGCTAGCAGCAACACATGGAGTTAACTCAATTATACAAACATGGGTTAATGATTAGAGGAAACTGAGTTATTTATTTTGTTAAAGTTTCAGCTATTCTGTTTACAGTTCTGTCATCACATTATTTAATACGATTTGTTAAAACACTGTTGTTTCTTTTGATGTGAAATATTATTTATTTACTTTAAATAAAAAGCAATGTTCATTTTGTTCAAAATGTGTTTAGTTAATTTAATAATATATGTATTTTTGAATGAAGTATTCATCTTTATTGTCTTCATTGTTAGTTTCCACATGCCTAAAACAACCTCAAGCTACATCTAAAAGTTGATGGCGTTTGAGAAATTGTGCAAGGCATAATAGTCCGAATAGTCGATTAATCGTTTCATTAATCGATAGATTAATCGATTATCAAATTAGTCGTTTGTTGCAGCCCTAATGTCAATACTAACTTCCGGGTAAAAATAAATTCAATTTCCTTTGCAAACACTTTATTACATTATTTCCTTAAATTTCGTCGTAAATTTTGCCCGGAAATATATTTTTTTAGAGCTAGAAATAACAGCTATTTGTATCACCGACTTTGACTTTAGTTTGTGCTAAAAAAGTCAGAAAATATTGAAAAGGATCCATCTCAGTTTCTCAAAGTCCAAAGCAATGTCATAAACTGTCTTATTTTGTCATTCCAAGCCCGAACACACATTCGGTTTTATTTGTTATTATTAAAAAAAGACGATGTTTTTTGCAATTATTGGATATTAAATGACCCTAAGGCTGAACGCATGACTTGAATGCTTTTGAAGATTCCTTCATAAAGTGAATAGTCAAAAAAGCCCTTTTTATGTATTTGACACTATCTCCGGATAACTATAGGTTACTTACGTAACCCCAGTTCTCAGAGTAACATGAAGTGAGATGTCTCACTATGGGATGCGCCTCATCGCGGAGCAAACAGAAGCATCAATCTCATTACGCCAATCCTGATTGGCTGGAGATCTTGACGTCAGCGTCAGGGAAATCACCCCCTATAAGTAGCTTGCGCCACAACGCATGCGCCATTCAAAATAAGCACCTCTTCTCGCTTCACCATAGCAAGGAGGGCCGTCTGGTGAGACATCTCACTTCATGTTACTCTGAGAACTGGGGTTACGTAAGTAACCTATAGTTCTCATTCATAACACTCCGTTCGATGTCTCACTATGGGAAATTGTAGCTCCCGTATTGCCAGACGAGCTTATCTCGAAAATCACCAAACCAACCAGAACTTAACGGGTAGAGCTCTGACTCAACCAGGTGCCCAGCACTGCTTGAGTCACACTGGGAGCAGAACGTCCAACCTGTTAGGAGGCAGACAAAAGTGAGCGGCGAGGACCAGCTCGCCGCTGGACCAATGTCTTTGATGGGAGACATCCTGGACAGAGTCCAGAATGCAGCCAGACTCTGAGTCGAAAGAGCTCGCGGACCCGAGGGTGCCTGCGAACTCTGACTCGTATGAGCCCCAAAGCAATTGCTTCCACAGACCAGTGGGAGAGCCGTTGCTTAGTAACAGGCTTGCCCTTATAAGGGTTAGCCCAGGACACAAGGGGTTGGTCATTATGACAAAGCACCCTTGATCTGTCCCTGTATGTGCGTGAAGCACGGGCTGGACACGGCAAATCCGGCCGCTGTTCCCCGGAGGAATACAGTGGCGGGGAGGATGCCTTAATGTCAAATGTGGTACCCGAACCGACCGCCTTAAGATAAAGGCAGGGTTGGGCTTCAACCACACTCTGTTTGCCCTGGGGCGAACTGAGTGCATGAAAACTGTACAGATAGTGCCTGAGTGCCGCTGGCTCGCTTGGCAGCTGCCAGGGTCAGCGTCATGTCACACTGTATTTGTACCACTCACGGGCCAGGCCCATAGAGCCAAGCGCTCTGGGTGTGGGTGAAAGATCGCCCCCCCCCGCTTGGGACAGTATGTCCCTGCGTAGTGGGAGCTGCCATGGCTGCCCGCACAGCAGCTGATATATCTCCGCTAGCCAGTACATAGCTGGCCAGTGCGGAACTATCAGGATAAGTGTGTGGCGTTGCTCTCTCACTCTGGCCAGAGTTGGGGGTATCAGAGCCAGGGGTGGGAACGCGTACAGAAGGCCCGGGGGCCAATTGTGCGCGAGTGCATCCACGCCTAACGGTGCATTTAGATCGCGCATCGAAAAGAACAGCTGACACTGAGCGTTGTCTTTCGATGCGAACAGATCCACCGCGGCTCTGCCGTAACGCACCCACAGCTGGCTCACAATCCTTGGATGTAGAGTCCAGTCTGCATAAAGTGGTATACCTCTGGACAGTAGATCTGCCCCGAGGTTCATCACTCCCGGTACGTGCGTCACTCTCAGAGAGAGGAGACGCCTACCGCTCCATAGGATAAGTTAGCGCGCCCGTGTGTGTAACTGGAGAGAACGCAAACCCCCTTGGCGGTTAATATACGATATTGTGGTCGTATTGTCTGTCCTCACGAGGACGTGATGTCCCCTGAGGAAAGGCAGAAAGCGTTTTAGGGTGAGAAACACCGCTAAAAGCTCCAGGTAATTTATGTGCGCCCGCTGGAGGTCTCTGCTCCAGAGACCCCTCACCGGGCGACCTTCATAAATACCTCCCCAACCTGTCAGACATGCGTCCGTGGTGACCACTTTCCGTGAAAGGACAGCACCCATAGGCACACCTCGTACTAGAAAAGTCGGGTGCAGCCAGTGGCGCAGTGCCATTACGCATTTCACAGTAACCATCACTCTCGCTGAAACTCCCTCATGTGTAAGCGTCCCAGTCGTACGACCAGGATGGCTGACGCCATGAGCCCCAGCAATCGCAGGCATGATCCGAAGAGAACATGTTTGCGCAGCCGGAAAAGAGCGAGACAAGCTCTGAAAGCTTTCACTCTATCCGCTGACAAGCGAGCTGAAAAGGGCACCGAGTTCAGGTGTAAACCCAGGAAGAGTATAGTCTGCGCGGGGCACAACATGCTCTTCTCTGTGTTTATTATGAAACCCAGGTTGAGCAGGTGCTTTACGAGGACATTTGTCTGCGTAACAGCCTCCTGCTCCGACTGTGCGAGAAGCAGCCAGTCGTCCAGGTAGGTCGCCAGGCGAATACCCTGTTGTCTTAACGGGGCTATCGCGGCTTCCGTACATCGTACAAACACCCTTGGACTGAGAGACAGACCGAAGGGGAGTACTCTATTCATAACAGATCCCCTGAAATGCGAATCTCAGATATTTCCTGTGTGGGTAATATACTGGGATGTGAAAATACGCATCTTTCAGGTCGACTGATGTAAACCAGTCGTCTTGTCGCACGAGCCGCAGCAGAGATGTGTGAGTGAGCATTCTGAACTTATATCTTCTTAGATATTTGTTCAGAGCCCTCAAATCAAGTATTGGCCGAATTCCGTTCCCTCCCCGTTTGGGAACGAGGAAGTACTTGGAATAGAAGCCGCCCTGACTCTGCTCGGCGGGTACAATAGATATAGCCCTCTTTTCTAGGAGAGAGAGAATCTCTTTCTCCAGAATATGGGCTGACTCTCCTCGGGCCTGCGTATGCAGAATGCCCGAGAAGCGAGGGGGGGTGACAGTGAATTGGAGTCTGTAGCCCCGTGTTACTGTCTTGAAAACCCAAGCAGATGATGTGAGCATCTTCCACTGCATGCTCCTTAGAGCCAGTGGAGATGTCACATCTCTTCCCCTCTGAGTCTCTATTTGTTGTGTTATGGGGCCCTCTAGTGTCTGAACACAGTGGTGCCCCCTTTCGACAATCCCCACCGACACTGCGCATGCGCATGACGGTGGTGCCTTCACAACCCCAGCCGGCACTGCGCATGCGCGTGGCGGTGGTGCTTTTAAAACCCCAGCCGGCACTGCGCATGCGCGTGACGGTGGTGCCTTCACAGACCCGCCTGTAATCCGCCTTTTGAGAGATGCCGAAGCTGCTCTCAGAAGGGGAACAGTTGACGGGCTGTTTATTGGTTTTATTGTTTTTCTTATCATTTTTTTGAGCTGCGCCCTCGGCCTGAAGCCTGGATGCGTCAGCGGCAAATGTTTAATGACAGAGGAACAAACAGATTTGTAACATGTGTTTTTGCGGACTTGAGGATGGTGTTGAGGCATCTCTCGAGGCGGCGGGAACACATTTAGAGCTGGGGAACCGTGGACTTCCAGCTCTGTCACGGAGGGGAGAAGGAGGGGCTGTCACGCCGCTCGCTTCTTCTTCCTCGCCTGCTGGCCGAAATTCTGGGTTGGCTGCGCCTGAGCTGCAGCCGGAACCGGAGATTTTCTGGGCCAGCTCACCCTCGTCTCCAGCCTGGGCTGGGGACTCGGGGCGGGCTGCGACCTCTGCGTTCTCTGTGTTTTAAACCGAGCAGGGTTCAAGGCAGCTTGGGCGAAGGACTGCTGCTGCGAAGGCAGCGGCTGGACCCTTCGAGGGAGGCAGAGGTGGAGTGCTTCGTCCTCCCTCTTTTTCGACTCACACCTCTTTTGCATGGAAGCAAGAGCGGAGCCGAAAATTCCCTCGGGAACGATGGGCATATCCAGCACATCCTCCTTTTCCCGGTCTGGGAGGTTGGTGAGGTTGAGCCATCTCGCTCTTTCCTGCACCACCATGATCCCCATTGCCTTACCTGTGTCCTGGACGGCGCAGCGTTGGACACGGAGACAGATGTCTGTGACCGCTGCCATCTCGTCCAGAGTGGCTGCCCCCGGGTTACCCGACAGGTCCTCGCAGAGCTCCGCTTGGTAAGCGGTTAGCAGCGAGGCCACATTCAGGGCCCTGGCGGACAACGCTGCGCCTTTGTAGGACCGTTCAGTCATTGTCGACTGAAATCGGTCCGACTTTGCCGGCAGCGTGGGTTTCCTGCTTGGTGACGGACCCATCCTCGGTAGGAGGTGGGCTGCTACCAGCGGTTCCATGGGCGGTATGCGGAGCAGGCCGAACTTCTCCATTCCGTCACAGTCTAGGGAGGAGGCACCCTGGATTGGAACCTTGTTGCTGAAGGGCCGGTCTCTCCACGAGACCGACACCTCATCCAACATCTCCGGGAAGACCGGAAGGAGTTGCCTCTTTGTCCGCGCTGCTTGGGGAAAATGTTTCCCTTCGTAGCGGGACCTGGAGGTCTCCTTGGCCATTTCAGGCCACAGGATGTCGAGTCTGGCCGCAGACGGCACACGGCCTGCAGGTCCATACTCAGACAGGGCGAAGCTGGTGTGCTATCGTCTGGGAGAGCAGCCCTCGCTCCAGGCTTTGCAGCCTGAGCCGATGACATGAAGATGTCCTCTTCATGTTCATCCGACTCGGACAGGAGGAACACCGAGGCGTCCTCTTCGTCCTCGTCGTAGTGAAGCTCGAGGACATCTAACCGGGAGCCCCAGCTCGGTAAAGCGTGGGGTCACGTTCCCGCGTGTCTTGCCGCCACCGGGTCCCGGCCTTCCTGGGCGCGGGAATCCGGTTCTGCGGCCATCTCAGATACTGAGCCCCAGACCGACATGGAGAGGGGTTCACTCTCTGTGGCAGATGTCCCCGCGTCTTGTCTGCCGGCCGGCAGGTCAGAGGACATGGGGGGTTGCCTCGGGCGTGTTCCAGCCCGAGGCAGGACGAGCAGACCTGGTATGTGTGTGTGCCCGAGATCTTCAACCCGCAGCCGCAGAGTCGAGCCACCGAGTCCCTGACTCCTCTGGTGTGAGGGAGAGGGGCGTCCATCTTGTTCGCCTCGTGGCGTGGAGAGGACCCGCTCTCAATAGGTAGGTTGGGAGAAAAAGAGGTAACCACCCTGTCCTTAATCCGGAGAAAAGGACGGTGTGGGTCTTTTATTCCCGGAGAATACTGACTGGTGTGGCAGTATGCTCCTTTTAATCCTTTCCTCCTCCGTGGGGAAGAGAAAATAAAAGACTTCCTCGCTACCGTGGTGTCGGTAGTGAGGGAGCAAGCTAACGCTAGCTTGAAAAAAGTCAGACCTAGCTTACTTTCCGGGGAAAGAGAGCGGCGAGGTCGATTTCAACAATAACTAGCGTTAGTAATTACCGTCTTCCTGCGAAGCAGAAGGAGTAGCCGGCAAGCGCCCGTCGACCGAAATGGATATTTGGGTTCAGTCTGTGGACCGTGAAGCTTGTCCGGCTACCATAGAGATGTGCTCTGAAGCGAGAAGAGGTGTTTGAATGGCGCATGCGTTGTGGCGCAAGCTACTTATAGGGGGTGATTTCCCTGACGCTGACGTCAAGATCTCCAGCCAATCAGGATTGGCGTAATGAGATTGATGCTTCTGTTTGCTCCGCGATGAGGCGCATCCCATAGTGAGACATCGAACGGAGTGTTATGAATGAGAACTTAAACCCTCATTTGCATCAAGTAACACTATGCAAACCTTTGCTTGCCCTCACAACAAAAAGACACATAGCTGTCTGTGATTGCAGCATTTGAAGAATATTCGCATGGAAATAATAAATATGTGTGGCTTGGGGGCTGCATAATGATTTGCAATGATTGTGGAATTATCTGGACAGCCGAGTGTCCGTGCTCAAGAGACAATGAAAAGATGAGTGAAGGCCAAAGCTGACGGAGAGGTGGTGGATCAGAGGCCCTGAGCAACAGCCCAATCACACACAAATAAGCCATCTGTGATCCCATAAATCATTAGTGTCCATATAGTAAATGGACTGATTGGATAATGTATGTTGTGCTGTTCCCATTGAAAACAATAGGTTGGGGAAAATATATTGTTAGATTTGAGTCTGATGGTTGGTTTTCAGAAGCTTGGACGTCAGTTAACCCTTTTTGGCGGGAAACTAAAGCTGTTATCTCTTCTCTGTCCAATGCCACCAGACTCTATTGACAAAAACAGCTACTTTTACCTAACAGAACTCAGGAGTTTGCTGGTCTTCAACTACCTCAATTGGTTGGATGATTTGTTGTTTTGTTCGATGTTCACAAAGAGTAAGGTTGTAAGTGCCAAAGTCTTACAACAACACAAACAAAAACACGGTAGACACGCAACCCTGCTTCGCTAGGTAAAACAACTATTTTTGTCAATGAAGTCTGGTGGCTTTAAAAAGGTTGAATATAATGGCTTTTATTCCTCGACGAAAATGACTTTCTGATGAGAAAGTATAGCAGTGAAAATATTCTTATTATGGCGCACTCATAAACTGATATTGATTTATTTTGCTGTTTGAAATGAGTTTTACTGAGAGTATTAAATTGTGAGCCTACTGAGCCCGTTTTCCCATCTATTTTCCCAAAGTGAGAGCACGTTATGCTGCAGACCATAAATATAACATATAAACTTTCCATTTAGTAATCATGCATTAAAAAAAACATAGCATTTTAGTCCTTTATGATAACAAATAATCCCTTCAATTCAGCTTTTCGATTAAAGTGAAAATGTACTAGAAGAAAATAGGTATCTCTCTGCAGAAAATAAGATCAATAACCGCCGCTCTACCAATCAGTGTTTAACTGCGTTTTATTTCTCTGCGCCAGTATAGATGGCCCGGGCAGAATCAGCATGTGCAGCCACCAGAGTGAAAAAATCTGATCTTCTAAACCTAAACTGATCATTCTCCTGGGCTCTATCTCTGTGTGTTAGCCAATCCAATATTTTACTGTTGGACTTTCAAAAGGCACAGCTCCCCTTAGGCATACAAATGCGATTCGCTGATAAATGTTGAAGTGAGTTACAGCCTGGCTGGAAAGCGCCAAGGCCTGACATGCACATGCCAATGAATCCAATAGTCACACACACAGTATCACGCACACACACACAGAAACGCAGGGAATAGAACACTTTCGAGATGGTAAATCAGGATGCCAGCGTTGAACTTCAATTTCATTTCACACCGTTGTTGTGGAGTTGGGGCGTAACTTACAGCTGGTTACTCACACAAGCACACACTTTAAACACACACATGCCAAGTGAAGTCACAGATACAGAATGATAGAGCCACACTCTCCGACATTTGAGAGTCAGATATATTCTATAAATTGAAACGCATGCATGCACACACAGGCTCACACAGATGGTCCACCATAATCAAAATGCATCTGTTTTATAATGTAGTTGAGATGATATGTGTGTGTGTGAGGGGTTGTGTGGATGCTAGATATGTCTCTGAATATATCTGAGTCTGAGACTGTTTGAGTTTAATATGCACTGATGTTAACAGTGCAGAAGTCCCTGTTAGGAAAACGTGCTTGTGAATGTTAATGAAGAAATTAAACAACCTTTATTTATTGCAGAGGGATATTTGTCAGAGCGTAAAATAGTGGTTGGCCATGTTATTTTCCAATAGCCAATACTGATATTTAGAGAGCAGGGTAGCCAATGCCAGATATATAATCCTCATTTATTGTCGTTTCAAATGTTTGTGTATTTTCTTCTTTTGTTTTCTTTGCATTTGATACAATGCAACAATCATGAAATGAACCTAAAATTAAATGAACATTTAGTTTACAAAGTTACTGTCTGCATTATCTTAAAAAACTCAATTTTGTAATACTTATATACAATTATAAAGTTTGTGTGCACTTGCATGTATTGGCAGGGAGCACCATATCATTGTTTCTGAGAGGTAATTTACAATAAAAAAGTACATCAATGAAAATAAAGACAAAATGAATGAAGAGGCCTTGTGATGGCTCAGTGAAATACTATTATACAAAGACATAATAATAATAATAATAATAGGCCTTGTGAGCGCAGGCAATGGCCAATGCCAATTATTTTGCAATCACCATTTATCACTTTATTACTACAGTAGTCTAACATTCAATGAACTATTTTATGTAACCAGTGATGACAGTTCATTATTTCTACAACAAAGTAGGTTATTCGCTTTCCTTCCCAAATATATCAGTATGACCTAAAACATCTGTTAGTTGGACACTATCATTTATCAGTCAATCCACATGTCCATTACAAGAACAGATCCTATGAGAGTATTCTGTGGCTCTACTTATGGGGTTTAATCCACTTTTTTCTTATTTTCATTGGACATTTTGAGGAGGAGGACATTAAGTCACTACACAAATGTACTTGCAGTCCTGTAAGCCTTAACCTAGTCTCCTTCTCTGAGTCAATATCCTCACTTCATGAGCAGAGGTTTGATGCGTCTGCAATAGAAAGGCAAAACGCTGTCGTGCCTGATGGCTCTTGATGTTTGAACAAGTAATTCCAGCAGTGTTTAATCAAATCAAACATTGGGGCCACTTTTTCTGACAAATATCCCTGACACTCGGCCAACCATCATTTGACCTTAATTGACTTTTCTGGTTGAATTATGGTTAATTAAGGTGCAAAAAATAAAGATGTACTTTTAGGATTGTCCTTCCGTCACGTAAAGCAAACAACACTTTGGCGCTTTTCTGTACCTCACAGAATGTCTCTTTGTTCTTTTATAAAAGGGGCAAACTCACTCACTCTATTTGGAGTGCCTACCAACCCATAGATGGAAGGAAATGAGACAGCACAAGCCCTTTTTTTCTTGGTTAGCTTGGTCAGATTACATGGAATTCAATAGGCTATTCAGATGTGGCTCCCTTTCTTGTCACATGCTGGATTATTAGAATATAACACCCCTTTTGAATATCTCCACCCAAGGTTTGAATACGACCCTTGCTATCTTTCTTGCCAGCCAATCAGAGCTGGGCTTTTTTGGGAGCCGGCCTTAAAGAGACAGGCACTAGAACGGGGCATTTGACACAGTGTGAATACAGGTATATTCAGATGGACACTATGGGAAAAATAATGTGATTTTTGAACATAAAAAGCATGTAATCAAGTTATAGTGGAAATCCAAACTACATGTATTAGCCTGGTAAATTAGCAGTTGTCACCTTTAAGTTCCCCTTTAAACTACCATTGTGACCTTTTCCTGTCCTTGTCAGTTTGTTTTTCCTTCTTTACAACCAACTGCACGTATTATTTTTCACTTCTTAACTAGACATTTTATTTTCTTGACCTCCACTGTTATGTTGAACACGCATGGACTACGAATCTGACCAAACAACATTTCTTATTCTAAGTTTATGTGTTATGCTTGCTCATTTTTGTATGGCAATATGTTTATTAAGACATAATCCGTGTGTGTGCACATATTTGTGTTTGGCATTGTGTGTATACAGTTTATAAACACGAAACTGCACATATTCCCATGAGTGTTTATGTGCACTTTTATATTGTGGACTTCGGTTTGTATGAGCAGAGTATTATGTGTTTTCATCACTCATGTCAGTTTAATAAACAGCCCACGGAGCCATACATGCAGTTCACCACCTGTGGGTTTGTGTGAATATGTGAACTGTGCTTGTAATGTCCTGCAGGTCTTAACAGCAGTGACCTCACAACATGACCTCCTTATGCTAATGTTCTGCTCTGGTAAACACCACAGGGCTCCATAAGAACTTCAACACAGTCGGTGCCCTGCAGAATCCTACTATGAATAAAACGTTGAACCTGGCAAGCGCATCTCACTGCCAACCCCTGGAGCCCCAGTGTTCCATATTATTTATCTAAGCCATAAAACAGCTGGATACCACATACAAATATATTCCAAACCAAAACATTTACCCAAGTTTCATTCATACATGTCAGATATGACATATTTGATCCAAACCTGAAAACATGCAGAAAATGCCAGGCTATGTCCCCCCCTTTATCTCTAATAAAGGAAAAACATAGAAAGATCTGCTTCAGAAACCATTGAGCCTTCTGAAATATCTACTTAATGAGAATATTTGTTCACTACTTAGAATACAAAATGAATGTAATGTAATGTAATTAAGCTACCTTTTCAAACCAGTCTAATACTCTGAAAGTCACATAATAAAACATTCAGTTGCAGCGATATCTATCGTCCTCAATTCTGTTTTCAATCATTGTTTGTTTCACTCATGAATTGTTATTTTATCGTTTGTGTAACTCACTTGATTTAGCCTCCACAACGTGCTTAAACCTTTGTGAAAATAACTCCAAATATCTGATCTGCTCTGCCTCTAGGAGAATTATAAACAGTTAAATCATGAAGGCCCTGTCAGTCGGCATCAACATTAATAAGGAGAATAATGAGTACAAATAGTGAAATGTTAGCTTTGTGAAGGACATAGATGATTTTCATTCTCGTTGGCCAGTGAATAACAGTGTTCCAGCGCTGCTTAAAATGCCCTGTCTATTACCAAGAGATCGATAGCACTTGAGCTGAATGTCATTATGGTTATTAGGCCTGCTAGTCTGTATGCTGATGAGGCATGAGGGCATTATGCAGGCTGCTGCGAGAGCCTGTGCATACGTGTGTGAGTACATGAGTGTCCTCATAAGTGTAGCTACTTGTGTTCCCATTGTTGCTGTGAGGTGTATTATGCAAGTGTGTGCAGAATACTCAAAATCAGCGATTTACTCCCGATGAAGGCTGAAGCTTCGGAGGTGAGAGTACTATGGAGAGTGGAGAGGAAAACGGAGAGAAGGACAACAAGATAGGGGAAAAGTAGACAGTGAAAATAACTTACTGAAGGATAAACAAAGGCAAATATAGAAGGAAACAGGAAGTGATTGCTACTTAATAGATGGTAGCTCCTGGATGTAAAGTTAATGAATATTATGTGTGTTGCTGAATGCCATAGAAGTGAACGGAAGTAAAAAAATAACTAATGCGTTGTTGGATTTTGACTTTGTATGTGTTTTGTTTACAATCATAAATAACACAAGACAAATACATTGAGTCTGTTATATTATGAATAAGCTATGGGTGCAAAATGCATCAATAAATAGCTGTTTATAAAGTTTGTTTGTCAGTTTTAGGCATGGTTGGGTCCATATTCGTGAGTATTTTGATGGGCAGTGTCTTGCAGCAATATGTGTTTCCATGCTAAACAGCAGTATATTATGATTATATATAACATTTCAGACAGTGTGAAACAGGCACAATGTGAGAGGAGGGTTAACTCTGATCCGACAGGAGAAATAAAAGAAGAAGTTCAAGGTAGAGGACAGAAAGGAAACACAGCGAGAGGGAGAAGGAGCAAAGGCTACAGAGAAGAATGGGTATTGGAAAGGACTGAGGTTTAGAGAGAGTGATGCAACCTGAGCAGATAAGGACGACAGGATGTGGCGGCAGAAGAGAGAAGGTCAAAGAGTCAAGGACATCCGCAGGAAAAAGCTACATAAAGGTCATTTCAGCAACATATTCGAATGGGGCTTGCTCCTACCTACAGAAAATACTCATTTCTGATGAGTTGGAAAAATATCATAGTTTCCCAGACAACCTAATGCCAGTGAGAGGAATATTAAGCCAGGGACCTTTTCAAATGTAATATATATGTTTTTAATAATGCGGTCTCTCCCTTCGATAAGTAAGTAGATTTCATAACTAAAGAATACCCCATAGAATAATGATGTTCTCAGAAACTCCAGTATAATGCGGGAACAGTTTCTCCTCTCTCTTCTTAGTTGTCCCATAAAGCAAGCGCACCAGCAGCATCATCATCAAAGCTAACATCAAAGTCAGAAACCTTATTTTTTTCTTTTAACCGAGATGCAAATACGTTTTTATGTAAATAAAGTCACACATCCGTTCAAAGTGACTCAACAGAGGGGGAGATCAAAGGGAATTGGCATTTCTTGCCATCACCATGCATATGCACGCACATTATTTGGACTCGGTGAAATGGGGTGAGCAGGCATGCAGAACAAACTGGGATGGACAGACAGAACAAGAGACAAAACAAATAATAAAGACCCCATGAATAAAAGACAGAGAGCGAAGGGGAAGTGCTAGGGGAAGTGGGGGGAGGATGAGCGACAGATAGAGAGGAAGATAGAGCGAACAAACAGTGTCAGGTTAATGTTAATGGGGACAGAGATCTTGTGCTATTAATAATAAATGTCTCCGTTATGGGACATGAAATATACATGAAACACTACGTTAGACATCTGTATCAGCTGTGTTACATCCAGAGGAGGAAGCTAGCTCGGGTGGAAAACAGCAAAACGAGAGGCATTGTAGTGGGAATGAAAAGAGGGAGGGGAAACACGGACACAAGAAAAAGACAGGGAGTGAGACATCACACTAAGACAAGGATCTTGACAGTATCTGATTCCTGGGCACTTTTTTTTTCTTCATAGACGAGAGCTTTTTCCAAAGATGGGGATCAATATGTCATTGTTGTCTCTTGTTGTGCTGCTGATCCTCAGTGTTTAAGTGTTAATCTGAGGTCTACACTTTGTGTGTCCTGTGGGACTTGTAAACAGAGCAGGGCTACTAACCCCAGTGTCTTGGCTAAAACCCCAATCAGGCTCGCATATATCCCTTAACCCCCCAGGGTCACGGTCCACACAACTTTAGTGACCCCAGGGACCAAAGCAGTGTTGGCAGCCAGGTCGCACATTTAAGGATAAAAGCAACACGGGTAACAGAAGTCAGAGAGAAGAGACACTATAGTGGAAACTCTCCAGTTTTAAAAGAAAAAATAGCATTTTTCTCAATGCCTCTTGTCTTTGTCTCTGGTGAAACTAAATCTGGCTCACTGCATGGAGGAAAGACACTTTTCCCATTCTCTGCTCAGCATTAAATAGTGATTTCTGTACTCTGAGGTTTTTATGAATGCTGTTTTCATACACAGTTTGTGGCTCTAGCTACCAAAGGTAATGCAATGTTATTCATCCAGAATGCCCGAAAAAACAAGTAGTAACTTATTGAAATATATCAAACTAAATGTTGTAAGAGGTTATTGTATTTAATGAACTGTACAACAAGTGTTGCAATGTCTCCATCGGTCCTTCACTGCAACTACAAATCTGTGGTTAGGGTTAGCAATGTACATAGGTGGAGAGTAATACAGTATATAGCCAAAACTCATTTGGTTGACTTAAAGATATTAAATCCATAAATGTGGGAGGCTGTGGCTCAGTGGGTAGTGTGCTTGACTTCGAATCAGGGGGTAGCACGTTCAAGTCCCACTGCAGTCAACATGTTGTTGTGTCCCTGAGCAAGACACTTCACCCCACATTGCTCCTGTGGGGATTGTCCACAGTATTGAATGTATGTAAGTCACTTTGGATAAAAGCGTCTAACAAATGACATGTAATGTAACATGTATCCGTGGCCAGTTTATTCAATCTGGTGAAAACTATCATCATATATTACAGTCATACACAATTTTCCTTTGTTTTGTTGCTAGGGATTAGTATGAGTGTCACCTTGGGAAGTCCCTTGACAGAATATCGTGCTTGTTGAACATGCCCATATAATCATATATGTCTCCATTTTGACCGACCATCATTACATTAAATCTCTGCCTCTTTGTGTCTCCAGTTGCGAGGAACCAGTATGAGCGAATGGGCAATGATGTCACCATGCAGTGCGGCTCCCTGGACAACGACGCGTCAGTGTCATGGAAGGTGAACGGGACGGACGTGAAGGCCCAGCACCACCTCGAGGGTCCCAGACTGATGCTGACCGAAGTGGACCTGGGGCACAACGGCCTCTACAGCTGCTTCCAGAACCCGCACGGAGAGAGGCGTGACACCATCTACCTCCACATCGGCAGTAAGTAGCCAGACAATGGCCCGCCGAGCGTTATTACAAATAAGATGTGATGAATCTTTAATCATCCCAAGGGGGAACTGGGTTATTGCAGCAGTAAAAAGAGTGAGGGAATAGAAATGAGAAGTGTGGTGCAACTGACCGTGATGCAATAACTTCAAAAGAAAAATGTTAATTTATAATCATGAAGCAAAGGGACTAGCAACTACAGCTGTTGTGATTATGCACTCTGACATTTTAATGTTCATGATTATGTTATGGCTTTCTTGTTGGCGGTTCTCTTCAAGTTACTTTCTTACTTATGGTATTGCTTCAGGCTGCTCACTGAATCCGGAGTGGTTCTAGATTTTCACTGTGTCAATAATACCTGTGCTACTGCTAACTGGCTTGATCTGCTTGTAGTTGTTGGGCTTCCTGGTTTAAGAGACAGGGGGCTTGTGATTGGCTGCAAGGTGAAAGGAAGATGACCAAATCACTGTCTTTAAGAGTGACCAGAAATATGACATTAAGAAATAAAAACTGACCTTTAAAGTAAGATTACGAAATAAAAATGGACAGTTAAAGAGAGATTATGAAAAAGAGATGTAAAATGTTAGATTACAATATAAAAAGTGACCTTATTAAAAGTGAAGTTATCAAATAAAAAAGTGACATTAAAAGTGAGACTAGAACAAATAAAGCTGCCAGAAAATACAGTATACGTATTATTAAGGAAATATGCTGTTATGAAACTAAAAAAGAAACCTCCAAAAAGGGCATTTCATATGATTAAATACATTCAGTTATTAATTCCAATAACAATGCTGTTTAAAATAACCATTGCAATAAATAGGATTATCTAACATTTCAAGTTTTGAGTTTAAATTATTTATATTTCTATTTGTATCCTTTCTCTATTCATATACAGTATTTTCAACAATTTATTCATATATATTTGTATTTCATATTTATTCATGTGATGTTGAATTATGGAATCCATACACATTTGCATAATGTGTTCACATGCACGGTAAAAGCCCTTCAGCCAAATGACAATTTGTAATAGTCAGTAATACTATTAGGACTTAATATACAACTTGAATTCAGAAACATAATCAGAATTCCTTTTTATATTAGAATACTATTATATACATAAGTCCACATTGAAGTAGGGAGTTGTGAATTGTGATGATATCAGTCCTTACAGTATGAGCCGCTGAAACTCTCAAATGATTAGTTATTAAAATGGCATTTGGTCATTTTGCAGTTATGGCTGTGCATTCTAATAATCAGACAAAAAGCTAAATGAGAGTCAATTTAACGGCATGTCACAGCGGGCTGTGTCCTTTGAGATCCATTATTCTGATATGAAGGTTTAATATACCGGGCATGTGCATAATAATGGTTTTGACATACGATAGGATTGCATATGACAAGCAACCCGGAGCATAATTGGAATAAAATGACCTATGTTAAACATGGTATTAAGCAAAAAACCATGCTGGGATTTACAATTTAAATTGCAAATCAACACAATAATAAAACGTTAAGAGTGAAATCATTTTCTACTCATTGTTAGTAAATTGCACGCTTACATTTCTCAACAAAAAATAGATATTCTAATGTTTCAATACCTGAAAGACAAAAGGTACATACATCTTATCAAGGGTATATCGTGGAGGAGGAGAGACTGCGATATCAGCGCATACTGTATCTAAAGTGCCATAAACTAGAGCAGTGACAGGAAGTAGCTGCATATACGAGCAGAACAAATTGGGTTTCTGGTACGGATTGGGCAGTTACAGCAGGTTGAAATACTTACATTGTATATTGTAGCTGAAAAACATGGATATACTTCTACTTCCTCACACACTTTCTATGTCCCTCTATGTGTGTCTGTTGCTCATAGATAATATTTTTTATTTAATTTCCACGGCAATCATGCTGCAGCTGCTAGCTGGCGAGCAAGTTAAAATAGATCTTTGGCAACAGTCACGGCAGACCACTTCGAAACAGTGCCAGAGGTGACACTTTGTGATACACTGCAGGAGAAAGAAAATCATCCCTCCACATGGCATTGAAAAACCAGAGCCCATACAATATTTCTTATTGTTGACACTGTATTAAATCCACCTCAGGTCTATGTCAGGGAAAGGTAGATTGGTTTACCTGAGCTGAGTCTAAATGATACCACAGTAAATGGAAAGGAAACTCAAAAAAAGAAATCTGCAGACAGACAAAGTGAATGATTTCCACTTGTCAACAGAAGCGATAGAACGCCAAGCCCACCACCCATCAAGGTTTCATTCCCATGTTTGATCAATGAGACTGCATGGTAGTGTGGCAGTTTGCTTAATCATAGATCGCCAATGATGAATTACTGAATGCTGAAATAATACTGAATTAATGAGAGTTTTATGTTATGCTAGATTATGTCAGCAGGGTGAATGATGCAATGCATAAACCGAGCAGAATGCATGTGTGAGAGAGATGTAGAGATGCATATACTTTGTGTGTATGAGCTCGTGCATAATGTTCAGGACTGGTCATTTCCTTCAAAAACGCACAAAATAAAGTTCCCATACAATTTAACTGCATCTCCATTGCATAACGAGAGATATACATGTTCTCCTATATTACAGTTCATTTCAAAACAGGTAGTTGTAAATACAAAAGTAAAACACAAAAGACTCATAGGTAAAGTTTAGAAAAAAAGTATGGTTTTGCTTAAATAGGTATTTTGGCACGTTATTATGTTTTACAGCAAGTCAACATAGACTTCAAGGTTTAAAGTCCAGTGTTGTGAATCAGTTACCTAAGCACATTAAAATACAAGACAAAAGAAACAAAAACACTCGTGATTGAAAAGATTATATTGTCGTGCAACAGTGTAAGAAACAGAACATGGGATGAGTTAAAGATGGAGCTTGTGCCTTAAGACTGAGACAATTTCACAGATGTTACAAACTCTGTCATACAAAGCAAACATTTGCAATGTGACACTAGACATTTGGACCATCATGTCATACTTGTGTAAGTGATCCTTAACCGAGGTTCACACTATTAGGAATGATTCAGCACTGATAACAGAAAGACAGAATAAGGATTATCCTATATGAACGGATCATTACATAAACAGTAACGTAGTCATTAGTCGTAAAATGTTTGTGTGTTACGACAAAATCAATCATCGTCTAGGAATAAGTATGTTTTCTTCAAGCCTAATAAACAATGCAGTCTCCTTGTATAGGTTTGTGATTTATAGTTTCAGTCGTCCATTTTTATAACCAACCAAACCATCCCGGTTCTCGTCCAATAACTCATTTCTGCAGACTTTTACAAATAAATTGTGTTTTTACTTTGTGAAAATCAAACATAGTGTAGAACAACTTGTGTTTTTCTCGAAGCGTATTGGGCAATGCAGTTTCCTTGAATGTTAATGTATAGTGTCGTTTTATGAGACCATTAATTTCCAAACTTTTAATAACGGCGTATTTGTGTCACGCCCCAAAATCCAATATAGATCAGGACAACGTGTGTTTTTTCTTGAAGCGTATTTGACAAAGCAATTTCCTTAAACTTGAATGTTAATTGTAGTTTCCGCAGACAGTGTTCTAACCCCCAAAACCTACATTTCTCCATTTGTTTTCTTTTTTAACATATATGTGTTTTGTCAAAACCAAACATAGTCTAGGACAGCTTGTGTTTTTCTTGAAGCATATTGCACAATGCAGTGTCCTTGTTTACCAATGTGATCTATCGTTTTAGGACACCAGGCTGCTCAAACAGTGAGTCTGAATGTGTGTGTGTGTGTTGGAGACAAATAGATGCATAGTGTAAGCATTCTTCAGGGGTCAATCAGAAGTTTGTCAGAACGACACCTTAGCGGCCCAGCTTGGCAGCATGTGTAATTGTCTTGACACCAGTTGGTGATTTCATGACCAAAGCACGCACTGGGGCAACATCAACTTTTATTCTGCATTTAAACTACAGATGTATCGCTCTTTGTCTTTCCGTATCACAATCTGCCTTTTCTTTTTGATCTGTCCCCCACTCTTTCTGTCTCTTTTGTTTCTTTTGTCTTCCCTCTCTATTTTCATCTGCTTCTTCATTATGTTGACTGTCACCCACACAACCTTAAAGTGTCTTGCACATACAGCGATAACGACATCATGACAGGCTACACTTGTTGTGATTAGCATCATGATGATAGTTTGATTTTATGCGGTGTTTATTGCGTTCACCCGGGGCTTGTTATGTTTTACACGGATAGAAGTGTTATCAGGAGAACAGCAAAGAGCCATCTGTCTACGCCTTATTTAATGTCTCTGCTTCACCCCTTTGTCTCTTTGTACCTCAAACTTTGATGTCATCTTTGACATCTTGTCTCTTTGTTGCCTCTATATAGCCTTTATGATTTCCCTTTTGGGTCTTTTCATATATCTATTCATTCTTTATATCCTGCCCTTGCATGTCTCTCTGTATCATCTGTCCGTCTCACTTGTTCTGCCTCTTTGTTTGGTCTTTCAGTTTATGGCGGCATGTTAGCTGTGTGTTTACACTGGTTTGCATTAAGAACAGAGAACGTCATAATATGACCCCGAACCCGTTTGTGTGTATGTGTGCTTGCACATCAGTTTTATTGGGCTTTTTGTGATCTATTTCCAAGAGTGTGTCATCACAATGTCAGCAAGAAAAGCTTGTAAGTTAACTTAAAAAATAAGAGAAACAGACTTCACCGCGGCGCTCAACCTTCACATGAATTCTCATGTGAAGGTTGAGCGCCGCGGTGAAGTCTGTTTCTCTTATTTTTTTGCATTATTTCACTATATGTAGGGTGTTTATATTCTGTCTGCCACTTCGGATACATTCAAAGCTACGGTGCCTTTAAGAAACTCCAGAGATTCAAATGACATTGGATTTTGTGTTTGTATATGCTCACGGTTAGAAGAGAGGACTTGCATGCCGATGCACACACATGGCAGGATGTTGATGCTCTATGGTGTTTAAAAGAAGGTCAATACCAATCTGTAAGCAAACACTGTGGGACACGCACAATAAACACAGACACACACCAGCACACCCTCGTATCACAGACACTATCTGCTAAAAGAGAAGTGATTTATAAGAATATATAGAAAGTGACACAGTGATTCAGGAGAAATGAAATAGCATGGACAGTAAAAGTTCATTATAATTTAATAAAGCGGGTATGCTCTTTGGTGAAATACAACATCCTTTTCCTTTCCTGTCACAACAGGGAATTGATGGCAGTCTTGCCCTTTTTCTGGCTTTGTCCAGTCTTCTGTGTATTGCTGTCTTCAATGGCCGTCAGCTAAACAATTTATAGCGTCACAACATGGGCCCGTTATTCAGCCTCCCAGCTAACACAACATGAACTGCAGTGGGTCATATATCCAGCCAGTCACCCTGTTGACATGTCACACAGTCAGTGTGCAAGACACATAGCCTGCCAGTAAACACTTAGCAGACCTGCATCAATTGTACCAGGACACGTAGAAGATAGTTGAAACACAGAGTTAGGACGTAATTGAACAACATTACTTTTCTGACATGTCTCAATGACAAATAATCCATTGTTAACGGACACAATTCTTTATAAATTGAAGCAAAAAGACACAAAGAAAAGAGCCCAAAGAAAAAGCATAACACTTGCATAACTGGTGAATACAATCCAAGTCACAATTATCCGGTCGAATGCTCAATGTTTCCCAAACACTTCGGCATAAACAGTCTGTGTGAGTCAGGACGATCCAAATGTTTGGCTGTTGTTTAGTTCCGCACCACATTTGGATTTGTTTATGGATTCTTTGTTCGTCTTGGATGCATGCAAGTTATTGATATTCAAAGTGTATATTTTATGGGTCGTTTTTACTCACACTTTCTCCGATGTCATTTGTTAAGAACTCTCAACACAAGTGGTGTTAGACGGAAAAGCGTTGAATCATATGGTATCTATATTGCTTGTTAGCATACATTGCTTCCTCTATTTATATACACATCCCATCCTTAGTCACTCATCCAGCAAGCTGAACAATATTCAGTTTTTCCCCCAAAGTCTTGACCAATTATTCAAAGGACAAACGGGGCACTCCACACAGATCACTCCCATCACTGTAATGACCAGATTTTCAACATCTATAATGAAGAAACAAATGTATACTGTAAGCAAGAGTGGCATCTGAATTGATACCATAAAGCATCACATAAGAGACGGCTTCTTCCTCTAGGTTTGGCATCCTTGTAAACAAATCCAGCCTGAGCCGCTCTCAGATCACAGCGGTGCCATTATGTAAACTCTGCTGCGGCGAAGACTCTTTTTCTTAACGCTACAAATGATAACAGAAGTCTTAACCGCCAATGTTGTGGCTAAGAGTTGGGCTTCGAGAACTAGTCCATTTGGCTTTTGTTAAGGTGTGTTTGCATGTGGTTAGCTCAGAAAACCTTCAGAAAATAAACCTCACTGAGAAGGTCAAACATCCAACAAGATCTCATTTTCTTTCTTGTTAGGACTTCTTCAGTATTGCTCTCTTGACAAAGAAGCAAGACAAACTATCAGACATAAACTGCTATACAATACAGTAAGCAGTACCAGCATTATAGATATACGGCATGAGAAGACATACATTTGTCTTACTTCAGAAAATGTGCCATACTCTGGGGTATTAGGGAATGTGGGCAGCATATTCAAATAAAGACAGCTATGTTTAAAAAATGTTTTAGCAAAGAATACAACATACAAGATACAAATGTTGTCAGTTTTAGACTAGTTTTGTATTTGCGTTTAGACAACATTCACGATCCTTGCCTTTTTGTTATTTGTCAAACAAACAATTATATTAAAAAAAAGAAACAAACTTCATGTTAATATGCCCAAATGTACCTCAAAATCAACATGTTTATAGCCTTGTGGGGGAACAAATGGTGTTGGTTTCTGTATGTAATTTCCATAGGAAACAACATTGAGCTTCACTTCAGAAACCTGTGGATAACATCACACTGACAATGTCTATGTTGCAAAGTCAAAATCATTTATTGCATTAGCACTGGTATTACAGAAGATGTGTCCTATGTGTGAACTTAAAGATGCAATCACAAAGACATTAGTATAGCTTCCATATAAAGACATAGCAGTGACTTTGTTCCCTCTCTGGCACCAAATGGAACCTATTAAAGACCAAAAATACACACCCACCCACACACACTGATTGACCGCCTTCAGCCTCACTGAGGATGAGTTGAAGGAGGAGTGAGTTCTCTTGATGCGCATCTCTTAGCCTGAGGCAACTTACTCTAACACACACAGACACACACTCACCAATTGGTATCTATTTCCTTTCCGTGGGCAGCTTGTTTGTGTGTGTATCCCCACACACACACACTCAGGGGACCCATGCTACATCGCTGGATAATGGAATTGTCTTGTCTCCTTGCAGACAGAACGCTATGAAAGAGGTTGTACGCATAGAGCTCCATCTCCTCTGGGACCTGTTTAAAACCAGGAAGTATTTGGCCCACACATGTAAGGGCACCGCTTGGTGCACTTGCACTTGGGCACTGTTAGTCAGCTTCCATTTTAATTACTCCCCGTGCTTGTCCCAGTACTCGGTCAATCATGATAAATAGGAAATACCTGCATTGAGGATTTACACAGACTTACATTTTAATTCAACAGTTTGTCAACCTGAGCTTTTCCCACTGGTCTCTTTGCTGTCAGAAAGAGAAGCAGCCCACTGTGCTGTGAACATTGAGCAATTAAACTATAATGCATGCTCCAAAGGTAAGACCCAAAGGATTGACAAACACAGGGAACTCTTTGAAATGAAATATTGACGACAACCCAGTCTCAATTTATTCGGTACCGGCCCCTTCTGATTGTTGACTTCCATCCAGAAGAAGGCAAGGCGTGCTAAAAACATCTATCTGGAAAATAAATCGTTTTAAAGGTATTTCCATGAGAAAGACCTGTACTTTCTACCACTTCAGAACAATTGCACTGTTGGCGACCTCTGACTCCTCAGAGTACTTTCCTGTAGAATCAATAAACAGAAACTGCACGTTGTCTACAGGACTGCTTGAGAATTTAAAAGCAAAGCATAAATTGAACGTGCGGTAAGGGGCGGTGGTGGCGAAGTCCATGGGGACTTGGCTTGGCAACTGGAAGGTCACCAGTTCAAGTCCCGGAAAGACCAAGTGCTACAGAGGTGTCCCTGAGCAAGGCACCGTTCCCTAAAACTGCTCCCCAGCTATGGGCAAAATAGCAGGGGCAGATGGGGCTCATAGCCATGGAAGGCAACCCATCTAGGAGAAGGACACTCTGAACTAAAACCAGGACTGAGAGGAGTTGCGCCCCCCAGTCGTTAATCAGCATAGTAAAGCCAACCATGAAGAACAAAGTCATCCCAAATCCTATACTTCCAGCGGCGGGAGTCCGCAGGAACATCGCAGCGGGTGGTGAACTGGCCAGATGTATGGAGAACCGGGATGACTGGAAGCGACGATGGAGGGGCTCGTCTGAGGACGACCTAGAGAGATAAATTGAACCACAATATATCTTGCCAATTTAATTTTCACTGCCGCGTGCCTTCACCATCGTCTGCATCACAGTTGTCGTACAAAAAATCTGTATATTCTTCCTTAGCTTCATTGTCGCTGCATTTCTCTCCCATTCTCCCTCTTTCTCCTCTTTGTTTCCGCTCCATATCGTCCAATTTCTCCCCTCTCCATTTGTTGCTCTACTTACCAGACAACAGCAACTCCCATCACTTGATTGCACCAGACAACCATAACAAATAGGAAAATGGGTCCTGCTTTGAGAAGTCAGTGGGAAGCCATGAGGGAAACTCCTGACATAATGAAAAAAATAACTCATTGTGTGCTTGATTCAGCCTCTTTGTATCCGTTGGGTCTCAGGAGTAATCTGGCAGGACAGATTGTTTTCCCTTTCTGCTTCAAAGAGGGAAATGGTGTGGCAAAATCAAGCCCTCAGAAAAAAAAACGATGGATTCAAAGTATGAGCAAAAAGCACCTGTAGACACATCACATTAAGGTTGATCCAAAGTAGAATTGCGAAGGCTTTGAAAGCTCAGCCAGGTTAGTCTTTTCTAAAGACTTGAGTCCAGTATTGTTGGATCGTCTTTTTTCATTTTCATCATTTTCCTCCAAAACTTTGTTCCTCCATTGCTCTAACCCACTGCTTATCAATGTATAACTTTCCCCCCTTGACTGTTTCTTCATGTTCCCACCTTATATCATAACATTCCGTCTGTTTCTGTCTCAATCCATTTCTTTCACTTCCATTTATCGTCTTATACCGCCTTCTTTTAGTCCATCCCATACAATCCATTACTCTCAACTCTGATAATCTCTTTCTCTCTCTGTACTTAAGTGTATATGCTTATAAGGAAAGTCTCCTACTGGGACATTACACTCGTGGCTGCTCCTGCTGTTCTCTATGAATATCATTGATGATAATCTCAATGTATTGTTGTACCGAATACTGATCAATTGGTGTCTTGTGGATGCATTGCATTCTGGCTTGTTGAGGTAGGAAGCAAGAATTCATACCAGGGGCCGTGTAGATCAAGTTGGCTAGGTGTAGTGAAAGTCTCCCCGGGAAGAAATCTGAAGAGGAGGGCAACTAAGTGAGAAAAGCGTAGCTAGAGATAAGGGAGCTTAGTTTGAGCAACAGTCTAACACAGGAAATAGGACAGGTAGAAAGCAGGATTCAGGATCTTTGTGAGGATTTAGCAAAAAATTGTTCTTGTGGACATGATAAAATAGGTGCTTCTCATCCTGTGCTAAAAATATATAAACCCTATTACTTTGGAAAGGTTTAGCTGTAACCAAGGGAAGACGCGCCAACACAGTTAAGGTTGAGTAGAAACGGTAAAATACAGTAATCTGTGTCATAGTCAAAATGTAGTGGAGAATTCCGCGAAGGGCACACATCCGTGTCAAAAACAAGAGGCTCAAGGATTTTTATTTTTTTTTCTGCAGCTTTGAAGCCAATTGGAGCAAACTTTAGCGGCTGAACTTAAGCAGCTGGAGCATCACTTCCAGTCTCCTGAAATGCTGCTCCCTGCTCCAATTAATTTTGCAATGCTCCAGCTCCGTTCCACTCAAATGCTCTGCATGAAACAAAACCAAGGAAGCATATCTGGTAATTGGCAGTGTAAGATGGCTGTGCTGTTGCTGTCCTAAACCTTCTTTGCTTTTACTAATCCCACACCTTCTTATTCTTCTCCTCCTCCTCGTCCTCCTTTATCCATCCAATCACAGTTGACCTGCCCTTAAGTCTTTCTTATTCTCCCTCTACACAACTCCTCTCCTCACTGTACCAACATTATAACAACATCATCTTTCTTCCTAGATTATCTTTAAAAAGGTCCTTTTGGGTCAGAAAATATGGTGATTTGTTTTCATTTGGAAAGTGCATTTTGATTAAACCCTCGATTAAAAGAGAATTATGTGTGTTTGAAGATAGCCAGGGTTCCTTGTGTTTTCTGCATCCTTCTTTCTCACTCTAATTACCCATCCAGAAGGTAGTGGAAAACAATGACTGTATTATTATCTTGTCTCCGCTTCCCTCCAGTTGATATGCTGCAAAACAGAAATGTGTGTGTGTAGGTGTTTCTGCTTGCGGGCGCCATATTAATTTGTCACTCTCCCTCTTGTGGATGTGCGTCTTTGTTTATGGCAAGATTTGCAGCTGCATTTTTGAGTGTGCGTGTGTGTGTGGCTGGCTGTCACTGTGTGTTTAGTGCGTGTGCCAAGTAGGTAAAGGCCTGTTCCCTCTTGATTAGTGCCCAGTGAAATAGACGTTGAGGGGCTGTCTCGGCCCTTTTACGATCGTGTGTGTGTGTATGTGTGTGTGTGTGTGTGTGTGTGTGTGTGTGTGTGTGTGTGTGTGTGTGTGTGTGTGTGTGTGTGTGTGTGTGTGTGTGTGGTGTGTGTGTGTGTGTGTGTGTGTGTGTGTGTGTGTGGTGTGTGTGTGTGTGTGTGTGTGTGTGTGTGTGTGTGTGTGTGTGGTGTGTGTGTGTGTGTGTGTGTGTGTGTGTGTGTGTGTGTGTGTGTGTGTGTGTGTGTGTGTGGTGTGTGTGTGTGTGTGTGTGTGTGTGTGTGTGTGTGTGTGTGTGTGTGAAAGGGAGAGACACAAAGAGAGACTTTGACCATAAAGTATTCCCTTGGCTCAGTGTCCAGCAGTGAGGTTAAGGAGTTTGCTCCACTGACGTCAAGCAACTGAGGAATGGTCAGAGCTCCATGAAAACATGCTCAGAGGACCTTAATGTGTGTGTATGTGTTTATGTGCCCCGCAAAAGATTACAATGTTTTCAGAGGTTAAAAACTGTCCTCGTTGCTCACAGTCATTCAGTTTAATGTTACTTACCAAAACTCTACAAAAGCACACACTGTTTATTTCTGCAAACATTTCCCTCATCTTCTTCAAACTGTCAAATATAATGTCACGTAGATGCATGCGCCTCATCGTTTGTTGCGTTCGTACCACACTGAGCCGACTGCCCATAATGTAGATAAGTATTTCAAAATATCAAGCACTAATAGAAGCAGCTAAACTTTGTCTACATTTTAAAGTTTTCCGGTTTCATAATCCTTTATGCTCTGTTTGTTTGAAAGAGCATGACAACAAACTTTGGATAATCACTTTTCTTAAACATCTTAATACCATAATTATTAAATGAACCGAAATTACAGACGTCTTTTTTATCAGAAACAAAAAAAAATGAATAAGACAATATAATAAACATTTATAAATGAATGCGAAACTACGGAGCCCTGGAGGGTTCATAGAGAGAAAAATAAATAAAACGTGGCCACGTTTTACTTTCTCGTGCGCACGCTTTAGTAACTCGTGCGCACGAGTTACTAAAGCGTGCGCACGAGTTACTAAAGCGTGCGCACGAGTTAATAAAGCGTGCGCACGAGTTACTAAAGCGTGCGCACGAGTTAATAAAGCATGGCTTCATTTTGTGTGTGTGTGTGTGTGTGTGTGTGTGTGTGTGTATGGGGGGGGCATTTGTTTATGATAGTATCGTTCGTTCCGGTGCACATCGAGATTAAGATTAAACACATTTCTTTCACTTGGGAATACACTTAACTATGGGGAACCAGATTTGTTTAAAGTACTATTCGTGGTAATTTGAAAACAAATGCCGGTGGTGTCGGATACACACGAACACGCACACAGAGCGGAGCTGAGCACACACACACACATCATGCGCCCCGGTGACAGGACATCTCCTTCATAAAGCGAGGGAGAATACTCTGGTAGTTCGATGTGTGCATAGGTGTGTGTGGTTAAACGTAGCAGCCTCGATATCTATTCAGCGGTTCTAATGAAGGGAAACACAGTGAAGTAACCAGTAAAAGGTACAGCTCTTTGCAGCTGGTGCTGCTCTTCTCAGATTCTGCTGAGTTACACGTTACTGCCTCCAGTGCCCTGTACGACGAAGCCAGTTCAACAGACCCTGGACCTGAATATGTTCGATTTACCCGGCTTAACTGACCCTAACAAACGCGATGTCGATAAGCGGTCCTACGAAGCTGGTTATCAACTCAGTAAATCAACCAGGGTTTCTCTGTCCGGCTGAGAGCGCGCTCACGTGAAAGGGACGGGGTTAGCAACATTTGACCAATCACAAACATGGAGACGCGTGCTGACAGCGCAGCGTCATACTTCATGAATGAATAGTGTAAATAGCCAATCCTTCTTCGTAGTACAGGCCACTGGTGCCGCTGAGATTTCATAAAGTGAAGGAGGTTTTCCTTCGATAAAACAGCTGTGGGCAGCAGATACTGTGAGTCACGGACAGGAATCCCTCAATTTAAATAAAACGAGGCCACGCTTTATTAACTCGTGCGCACGCTTTAGTAACTCGTGCGCACGAGTTACTAAAGTGTGCGCACGAGAAAGTAAAACGTGGCCACGTTTTATTTATTTTTCTCTCTATGAACCCTACAGGGCTCCGTACGAAACAATAATGACAAAACTCATTTGTTTGTTTATCGGACATCATCCCAATGTTGGAAGCAGAAAATGGGACCTGCAGGCAATCAAATAAAAATACATGTTATCTGAGCTAAATGTGATCCAATGCATGATGTTAAAAATGAAAAAAGGAGTGCATATGATGTAAAATATTAATATTTCTTGCGTAAATACTCACATTTGGTCCGTCTCTTCCTTTTCTACTTGTTTTATGTCATCCAACATAGTGCCAACAGTCTGAATTGTCCCTATCTATTATCTCATAAAACAGTTTACACATAACTGCAAAGTCATACAAAATTCACTGACTTGTGAAAAGCTTTCTAAAAAGTAAACGTGAATAACTCAGTGTTGAAACATTACTGTCATTCAGTAAAGCTGCTTCCTGTCTGCCGTAGAAATCAGACTTTAATAACCTTGTATCCGGAAGCTTCTCAGATGTGTCACTTGGATGGAAAGCCATTAAAAATACATGGTCACGTATCGTCATTATAAAAGTTTAAATTCCACAGCATCCCTTTGGTAGGTATAACATAAAATATTGAGTTTCAAACAGAGATATTTTTATTTCATTTAGATACACAAGATAGCATTGTTTTCCCTTCTCTCATAAATGATTAACAGCCTGTTCTTTTTCACCAAAGTTCTAGAAAACGTTGTCTATATGTTCCATATTGTCGTTGTTGCTTTACCAAAGGAAATGAAAGAAACAAAATAAGAGTAACAGAGCGAAAAACTAAATGTGTGCATGTGTTGGTATATATGTAGACTGCAACATGCATCTTCAATAAGTGTGTGCATGCCCCCTATATGCTTCCCCCCGTATATCCTGATGTGTTTAATGGACTAAGCTTAACATCATTTCACGCTTCAGGATAAAAGTGACTTCTCCCCTTTAGTCTATTCAGCCTTTTCCATTTGATGCACACAAATTCATCTGCGCTTCCAAAGGAGATTGTTTCTCGCACACTCACTGACTTATTAAACTGATGATAATACACAGGCAGACTGCTAGCCCCTTAAGAGGTGCTTCAAAAAATATATTAGGAACAAAGGAAGACATCTTGCAATATTTTGAGCCCAATAAATTGCTATAAAACGCGTTGATTTTAAACAAAAAGCATTTGTATACCCTTAAAGAATGCAGGACATATTGCAGGAATGTGTGATATATTTTTGATAACATACAAAAATAATATCTGTTCATCGGATGACAACAATTGATCTGTTTTTGGTTAACATAATTCATTCTAAAGCTGGACAAACTTAGACATGACTGACACTTCCTTACATTTTACACTTTCCGGTTTAATCTTTTAATTTGACATTTTCATGTTTTTGTCGTTGACTTGCTGATAAATTGATCAAAAACAATTGTGATTGGCTGTTAGCTGTATGCAGAGCCTACATGTCACAGTAGCAATATACTTTGTTGATCCATTAACCCTAAAATAAGAGTGAAATGTTTTCTATCAGAAAAACCTGAATGTAGTGTTTTAGTCATTTAAAATGAACATCTAATCATCCTACTATGTTACAATTGCGCGTTCGCACATCCCAACGATATCGGACAGCATCAGAATTAGATCTAGTACCAGTAACATAGTCCGTAGAGGCTGTACATGTGTTTTAAGGCGCCATAATCATATAAATGAATACAACACTATTAAATCAGTGGAAGTACAACTAACAGTTCTAAAAGTAGTTTCACTGGTGTGCAGTACTGGAAGTATGTTCCATATTTCTCTCTGCGAAATGAGGGACTATTACGTTTTATATGAGTACTGGTACGTAGCTGCAGCACTGCTGTCCTCCCGGAGACGTCTCAATTACAGCAGCTTGTTGGTCCGCTCTCTCGGGAGCCGGCAGCTGTGAGCTTGGACTGTGGCTAAATGTGACGGTCCCAAAGGAGCCATATACCCACAAAACACAGCAGCATGGGAAAAGAAAGGCAGATAGAGGGATAGAAAAAGAGGAGAAAATATACAGTAGAAGGCAAGAATGTGACAGCTGCAATGTAAAGATATGTTTACAAGCCCATGAGGTTTAAAAGAGTAATGGGCTGGCACTAAAATTCCAATCAAAACAATGACTTTTTTGAAAAATATACCTTCCAGAAATGTCCCTTTTTTTTTTTTTAAGGAATACAAAATAAAAGCGCTGAGAGGCTTGATGTGAAAGAGAGGGATATGGGAAGTAGGAACTCAGGCTTGTGTTTTAGGATAAACAAACACTGCCTTCTGGATGTTCCGACACACACACACACACACACACACACACACACACACACACACACACACACATGGACACACACATGTTGCGGTGGGCGGATGAAAGGACTCTCACACTGACATAGCTCCTGTGTCGAATGAGCCGCTCTTATTGTGGAAAAACACTGAGATGTTGGTCTTGGCCGGACAAGAGTGTGGGATGTGTGTGCGTGCGTGAGTGTGCACGTGCACGTTCGCTGGTTATTTTTGCAAGCTGTTGCTTCAAAAAAGTCCACACGCACTCATGCAGACATCCGCATTGTTAAATGTGAAATGTGCTTGTAACACGTCTAATTATCTATTTTATAGTCATCCAGCTGTTTTTGGCACATTTCTAGTTGTACATCCAGATACTTGTGTGTGTGTGTGTGTGTGTGTGTGTGTGTGTGTGTGTGTGTGTGTGTGTGTGTGTGTGTGTGTGTGTGTGTGTGTGTGTGGTGTGTGTGTGTGGTGTGGTGTGTGTGTGTGTGTGTGTGTGTGTGTGTGTGTGTGTGTGTGTGTGTGTGTGTGTGTGTGTGTGTGTGTGTGTGTGTGGTGTGTGTTGTGATGTGTGTGTGTGTGTGTTTGTGTTGTGTGTGTGTGTGTGTGTTGTGTGTGTGTGTGTGTGTGTGTGTGTGTTGTGTGTGTGTGTGTGTGTGTGTGTGTGTGTGTGTGTGTGCATACATCCGCTAACTTCCTCTTTCCGTCATTCAACTTCACACACCTTTTTTTCTAATCATCCTGGCATCAGCCGTGTTAAAGGCAGCAATGTAATTCATCCCTTAGAGTTTCTTTCACACAATATGGAGCGTACCTGTTCATCTCATCTGCCTAACTTTGCCTCGTTAGCTTTTAAGTATTTGGGAGGGCGTATCACTCAGGATCCGCATCAAATACCACGCTGCTATGAGGTGGAATCCTTGCAGCTTTGACAGACTCAACCCCTCCAGGAACTGCAAAAACATTCTTCTTTCATTTTGTCTTTGATTTGAATAGGAAAACTATTCAGTTAGCCTTGAATTGGATTTCATACAGTGTAAGTTACATAAGCTGTTAGGGGAGTTTTCTGTTGAGATCAAAGTGTTTAATAGAGAATAAAACACGGATACAGATGCATTGTTCAGCTTGTAAGTGGATTCAAGTAGAAAAACTGAGATGTATTTGACTTTAAATCAGGGATAGGACAGTAACACTTCCTCTATCACATTATGAGGAATCATAAGTTAACAATATGTGTCAAAAATCAGTTATGATGGAGCATAAATACAATAAATATTTTCAAGTTGAGTTTAGAAAGCGTCTATGAATAATGCCTTTCTCTGTATTACCCCAACGTCTCTGTCACTAATCAAAGGTGTGAAACTCGTCTTTGTGTCTGAGAATAAGTGTGTGAATCTCATCATTTTCTCAACATTCACACTCGGCAACACACAAGTGATTTGAACTAATAGGGAGCTAGCGCTGCCGTTATTCTTCGTTCATTTTGATGACACATACACTCATCAACTGTGAATTTACTACAAAATGTCATGGCATTCAGCCTCAGTCACTCAATATAGTGATACCTTTCATCCGGTACAATGCCTCGATACGCCTAATGGTAGACATTTCAGCATGATGTATCATAATAAGGAACTATGACACATTAAGAGGGCGTTTCTGTAAATGCTCTCCGTATATTTTGTAGCTCTGATGTTCTTTAAGTTGGCAACCATACACCATGAAATGATCTGCAATAACATAGCTAATTTATGTATTTATTATATTTAATATTGTTTATCTCCACCAAATAGGATTTGTATTTATGTATTTAAGTTGTGTATAATTATTATTTTGTTTGTCTTTTATCTCCCTGCTACTTTCTTCAACTGCTGTTAGATTTAAAGAGGCCATATTGTGCTTTTTGGAGTGTTCACTTTCCTCTAGTGTTGCAGAGTTGTTGGTGCATGTAAATAGTCTGCAATGGCTTAAAGCCCAACGTTTCCACACACTCGCCTGAAACGCCTCAATTGGGCTTCTTTGTTGACTTCTGTAATAAAGTGACAACACTATGTAACACTTGCACTTCTATTGGCTAGCGCCTCAACACATGTTGCATACCTAAATAACCCTTATGTGTTAAAGTCTGTGGCTTAGTTGTTTTAACAAATGCAAAAACAAATGGAATTTAAAAAGTATTCAAAGAGTATCTATCAACGGTGTGGGCTTCATTCCTTGTTTTCCTGAGCTGCAGAATTAAATTAGTTTCGGATAAGACTTCTATATTTCATCATTTATAAAGATAGCACCAACAATAAAACGCCCAGTCTAAACCAATACATAATTTAGTGTGTTGTTGACATCGTTGTTGTATTCCTGCTGTTGTATTTCACAAAAAGGAGTATTGAGCCTCCATGCTAATAAGGTAGCGCTCTTCCACTCAGCATGTTGTATGCCCGAGTTGTTTCTGTGACAAGCAATATCAAATTGTCCAGAAATGTTTACTCCGTGTAATCAGACACAATTCAATGTTGTTGTTTGCCGCTTACATTGTGGAAATGCAGCATTTAGGATCAGGTATTAAATACAAATTGGATTTATTAGCCCTTGGGCTCCTTATGAACATCGTTTACCTTTCGACAACAACTTTATCTGTGTCTCATAATTACTATCACATTGTATGTTTAAGTTTTCTTTTTAGCTGAAGCATTAAATTACAAAAACGCCGCCTTGCCTCTGCGGTCCTGTTGCATTATCTCCGTAAAGCTTATTAAGAAATAATTAACCTAATTCACTTTTGCTTTAGGCAGAGTGTCCCAATGGTGTTTTATAGTACTGACTTACAATGAACAGAGCGATAGTTGACAGCGTGGAAATGCTGTTGGGAAATGAAGAACAAATTATTAATAACGTTGCACTGCTGCACCGGGCGTGCAAGTCATTACTATGGCATGATTCAAGAATATTGCTTATCTGAAAGGCCAAGCGAAGGGAAAAAATGAAACGAGAAGCCAAGCAATCGTCTAGTACTGATTTATAGAACCTTCAGGTTATTTATTGTAGAAATGATTTGAGCATTATTAACATTGACTCACACAGCCTTTGGCATTGTAGGTCCATAGCTTTTGGAAAGCAGTTGTGCTATTGTTGACTTTTGTTGTCAGAAACATTATTTTGTCCCAGACACGGTTGATTGTTGTTTGTTTTTCATCACTTTATGAGCTTGATCTGCTGAAGTATTTTCGTACAGTCACCAAAATGATTGGTACATGTAATGCAATGCTTTATTTCATGGGTCAGGTTTACACTAGCCGTTAATTGGAATTATTTATGGGTATGTTTCTTCATTGAATAGGATTTTCCTAGAAATAGAGCTAAACAGACTAAACTAAACTTATTTTGAAGGAATTGCTAGAACATTATTAGAAAATAATTCCACAGTTATGGACAAAATAGAGTAGTAACCATTGCTCTATTTGTTGTTACTATATTAATAACAAGGAACATTGAATCTAGAATGCAATAGAGTAGAATATGCTTTATTTTCCTGTACACTTTCATGATAAGCTTTTGTAGACAAAATGTGAAATTATACAAAAATGCCCAAAAAATACATTAAATGTTGCCATTCACAATAGAGTGTACAGCTTAGATATAGATCATTTGGTCCCTAAAATATCAGGACATTTTCAGCATTCTCAAACTCATCCAAAACCGAGAAAAACAGAAAGACATATATTAGAGTCTGAAAAAAAGGATTTAGTGCAATGTTGCAAGAAAAATTGCCTTGACAATTATTTGGTCGCCAACTTTTTCTCTGTTGATAGATTAGTTGACTTATCCCTTCCGCTCTAATGGAGTCCTCTAAGCATTGGAAACGTTTTAGCTTCAATTAAACTCTAAAACACAAGATTAAAAACACAGTACATACCATACCATGCAAAACATAGATGGTATATCTTAAATAAGCATTTCAAACATGTGGCTAGACACTAATAAATAGGATGAAATACAGTCTGTTGGAGTTGGTGGCAAAAGGTGACATGTTGTACCATTTATCTAATGACACAGAACATGCTCCCGATGCCTCCTCCAACCAACCTCTCATTTCCGTCCATACATCTTTACTCTCTGTTGATAATGATCTTGACAGGCCACAATGAATAATGTACACTTACCCTAATGGTCGGAAGAGGTTCAGAGAACACACACACCAACATGCACATACACACACATCCATGAGCGCCCACACCCACACACACAGAGGCATGCAGCGATATGTTCAGACATACAAAACAGGTGCCACAAATGCAAACAACACGCACGCGTGCACACAAGAGCTGAGGGCTAATTCCCTCATTTCTTAATGATGGGCATCAGAGAGTAGGGGATGTAAATTATTAAAGCATACAGCAATTAGATACATAACACTCCCAGGGTGGCATGCACTTCCTCTCTCTTACACACACACAAAACAGAGTGTACGCACACACAGTATGTTAGATGAACATGAACACACCATTTTCAGGATTGGTTTAGGCATATGTAGGCACACTTGTTTGGACTAATCCATTCAAAGCCAAGCTCCCCGTGTACACACCCGAGCGTGCGGCCGTGTGTGATCACAGATCTCCAAAACAGTTATCAAAGCTAATTATAGGTGTCATTTGAAGCTAAATGAAAGGACTTTTGTATCCGACTTTGAAATGTTACCCTTCTTTGAAGATGAACACACCTCAGACATTCGTAAAATTGCTTTGAGAATATGATATTACCACAATGTGCATACTATACAGATTGTACAATAGCAACTAAAGCTGTGACATAAATGCGGATAAAAAATGATATCCAGGCACGTCAGGCATGGCAGCTAATGGTCTGCCATGTGCGAAAAATGCCCGCTTTGTCCTCACTGTCTCGATCCTGTGACCTCGAGGTTAATTGCAAGGCCGACTTCAAACACCTCCAGCTCCAAACAGCCATTTTAGAAAAGGTATTAGAGCAGCTTATGAGATCTTGCCGTTAGTGTCATTACAGAATTCAATCTCAACTAGTTTCCCAGACTCAAGACACATTTCCTGGGAGACAATGTCTGCTGTCTATTGCACTCTGAAGGACATGAATTATTCATTGGAGGTTTCTACATGACAACAATTTTTCATATCTTCAGAAATCCTCTTGGATATAAGAAACCGGGCACTTGCCTATTATAAAATTCATAACACAGACCTGTATTAACGTCAAGGGCAATGTGTACGGATTTTGAAACACATGTGCGGATCAAGCTTTTGTAGAACATCACTTACCCTTCTGGCCTTAGAGGTGGAAGGTATTACGGGCTATTGGAAGTGAATCCAGATGCAAAGATAGATTGGGATTAATGGCCTTGTGGGTAAATGGAACATAATTCACTCGATTACATAGCAGTGTCATAGACTGAAGGCACCAGGGTAATGTAATGCAGGATGTTATCATTCATTTTATCTTTGGGTTAATGGCTATTCCGACTTCCATGGAACACAGCGATTGTTCTGTGTTTTTATTTAAATGAACCTACGTCAGCTAAGAGGTTATGATTGGGTAAACTCAAGTGGGTCGGGTGGCGCAGTGGTCTGTGCATCCGATCATCAGATCAAGGGGGAGTGCTGGGGAACTCCAGTTCGAAACTCGCTCCTGCCGCCACTGCGTCAGGCCGTTGTGTCCTTGGGCAAGACACTTCACCCGGATTTGCTCCTGTGGGTATTTTCCACAGTACATGTATAATACCAATGTGTACTTGTAAAAGTGCCTCGATGACCTCGAGGCGTGAAGTTGGACGGTGTGGCGCAGTGCGCTGTGCAATGATCATCAGATCACGGGGTGAAACCCGCCGCTGCTGCGTCTGTAAAGCCGGTGTGTCCTTGGGCAAGACACTTCACCTGAACTTGCTCCTGTGGGTATTGTCCACAGTATCTGACCATTGCATGTATGATATATGTGTAATGTGTGTATATGTAAAGCGCTTTGAGTCATTGAAAAAGCGCTATAATAAATGTAAGGAATTATTATTATTATTAAACTGCGTTACATTGAGACCCATATTTATTTTACTTTAGTGATGATTTTAATACAAACTCGACTTAGTTGAACCTAGAATTTCCATTTCCTCAGTTATAGAGTATAGCCTCTGTATTTATGGACGTCTCATTTCCTCATCCCAAATGTTGCCTGCATGGACGCATTTTGAAATCGGTATACTATTTTCGAATTTTGCAAATTCTATTACTTTCAAGGAAGATTGCTCACCGTGGGTGAACCCCTTCCTCGGTGTGCAGACCACGACATGTAGCCTCTGGCCCAAAACATTGAATCTGTATGGTTAGAAATTCCAAATACAGATGAATAATATATAGTTGTTCTGCCTCTTGAGGTTTCCCTTCAATTTTATAGAAATTGGTCGATTTGAAAATGCTTTTTTTGGCCCCCAGGTAGTTCCTTTTATTCTTATGTTAACGTACAGCAGTTGGACACTGCACCACAGTTATCTTACAGTACAACATCCTTTATTGTATTAATTGAACACACTATTTATCAGATTGGGGCACATGTGTCTATGTGATAATGATTCAACATGGACACAAGACAATTGGCAATACGGAAGGTATTTCCTTCAAAAATAGATGTCTTCAAGAAGCCAGAGATCCAAGTTGCTTGTGCACATCAAGGAGCCTGTCTTATAGCCATGCTTGCTGATGATCCATTGCAGATAATGTGACCTACCTCTTATCTAAGACTTGCCTTGCACCTTGGCTTAAGATCGTCGCTGCTGTCATTGCTCGTCAAAACAGCTTTCAAACTATAGGACTGGTGGACAGATCCAGATATTTATAACCTGTCATATACAGTATATCTGTTAGGCGTCTGAAATTGCTTCTTCATATAGGTTGCCGGTATCAGTGCCAATTTACCACTGATCTCGGGCTTTGGCCAGGAAATAAGTCTGTGCTACATTGTGTACTGTACATTTGGTACATTACATTACATTACATTTAGCTGACGCTTTTATCTAAAGCGACTTACAATAAGTACATTCGACCAGGAAGACACAACCTTGAAGAAAACAGAATCATATAAGTACATCAGGTTTCATAGAGCCAAACATTTCAAGTGCTACTCAACTGGCTTTAGATAAGCCAGTCCTTTATTAGTATATAAGTGCTTTGTTAATAGTTCTATCGCTCGAAGTGGAGTCGAAAGAGATGAGTTTTCAGTCTGCGCCGGAAGATGTGCAAGCTATCTGCCGTCCTGATGTCAATGGGGAGCTCATTCCACCATCTTGGAGCCAGGATAGCAAACCCACGTGTTTTTGCCGATGGGAACTTGGGTCCCCCTCGCAGCGAGGGCGCAGCGAGTCGTTTGGCTGATGCAGAGCGTAGTGCACGCGCTGGGGTGTACGGTTTAACCATGTCCTGGATGTACAAAGGGCCAGATCCATTCGCAGCATGGTAAGCAAGTACCAGTGTCTTGAAGTGGATTCTAGCAGTTACCGGAAGCCAGTGAAGGGAGCGGAGGAGCGGAGTGGTGTGGGAAAATGTAGGTAGGTTGAAGACCAGACGAGCCGCTGCATTCTGGATGAGCTGCAGAGGTCGGATGGCACATGCAGGTAGACCAGCCAGGAGGGAGTTGCAGTAGTCTAGGCGTGAGATGACGAGAGCCTGGACCAGAACCTGTGTTGCTTTCTGGGTCAGCTGGGGACGTATCTTCCTGATGTTGTAAAGCGTGTATCTGCAGCAGCGGGTTGTAGCAGCAATGTTTGCAGTGAAGGACAGTTTGTTGTCTAGGATCACACCCAGATTCCTTGCAGTCTGAGTCGGGGAAACAACTGAGGTGCCGATGTTGATTGTTAGGTCAAGAGTGGGACAATCTTTTCCCGGAAGGAAGAGCAGCTCAGTCTTGTCAAGGTTGAGCTTGAGGTGATGAGCAGACATCCACTGAGAGATGTCAGCTAGACAAGCAGAGATGCGTGCGACGACCTGGGTCTCTGAGCGGGGAAAGGACAGAATTAATTGGGTGTCGTCAGCGTAGCAGTGGTATGAAAAACCATGCGGGCTAATGACTGATCCGAGCGAGTTTGTGTACAGGGAGAAGAGGAGGGGACCAAGAACAGAGCCCTGAGGGACCCCTGTAGTTAATTGACAAGGGTCGGACTCCGACCCTCTCCAAGTCACCCTGTAGGTACGGTCTTTCAGATATGAGGTGAGGAGGGAAAGTGCAGAGCCTGAAACTCCAAGTTTTTGGAGAGTGCGAAGGAGGATATGATGATTCACCGTGTTGAATGCAGCAGACAGGTCCAACAGGATGATGACAGAGGAGAGGGATGCAGTTTTGGCAGTGTGCAGTTCCTCCGTGACAGCAAGGAGAGCAGTTTCTGTGGAGTGACCTGCCTTGAAACCAGACTGGTGTGGATCCAGAAGGTTGTTCTGATGGAGATAACAGGAGAGTTGTTTAAAGACAGCGCGTTCAAGTGATTTAGACAGGAACGGGAGGAGAGAGACAGGCCTGTAGTTTATAACATCAGACGGGTTGAGAGTAGGTTTCTTTAGGAGAGGGTTTACTCTTGCCTCCTTGAGACTGTTTGGAAAGTGACCAGAAGTTAGAGAAGTGTTGATGAAATGGGTGAGAAACGGTAGAATATCAGGAGCGATAGTCTGAAGGAGGTTTGAAGGGATAGGGTCCAGAGGACAGGTGGTAGGGCGGGCAGAGGTAATGAGGGTAAGAACCTCACTTGGAGAGAGAGGGGAAAAGGAGGTTAGTGTGTTGGTGGAAGGAGGGTCTGGTCTGGTAAAGGTGAGTCAGAAAAAGAAGAGTGAATATCATCAACCTTTTTTTCAAAGTGGGTAACAAAGTCGCTTGACAGAAGTGAGGAGGGGGGAGGGGCTTTTGGAGGGTCCAAGAGGGTGGAGAAGATGGAAAATAGTTTTTTCGGATTGGAATAGGAAGATTGGATCTTATCTTGAAAGAACGTGCTTTTTGCCTGAGAGATCGAAGCAGAGAAAGAGGAGAGGAGAGCCTGATAGGTTAGGAGGTCGTCACGGTGTTTGGATTTCCACCGTTTCCGCTCTGCTGCCCTAAGGACGGTTCTATTAGCACGCAGTGCATCATTTAGCCAGGGAGCAGGAGGGGACTGACGAGCCTGCCGAGATGTGAGAGGACAGAGAGAGTCCAGAGTGGATGAGAGAGTAGAGAGGAGAGATTCTGCAGCAGAGTTTCAAGGCAGGAGTTGGAACGAGTCAGAGGAAGGGAGGGCTGAGAGCACCGACGAGGCAAAGGTAGAGGCGGAGAGGGAACGAAGGTTACGGCGGACAAGTGCAGGATGAGAAGAGATTAGTTTGTTATGTTTGGAAAGGGGTAGAGAGAATGAAATGAAGAAGTGATCGGATGTGTGGAGCGGGTTTACAGAGAGGTTAGAAGTAGCGCAGTTCCTTGAGAATATGAGATCAAGGACATTGCCAGCTTTATGAGTCGGTGGGGACGGAGACAGTGAGAAAGCAAAGGCGGTTAACAGGGATGTTAGTTCGTCTATCTTCCCCGTCTGGAGGTTGAAGTCTCCGAGAAGTACAGCGGGAGGGCCAGTTTCAGGGATGTGTGAGAGGAGATTATCTAATTCCTCCAAGAAGTCCCCCAAGGCGCCTGGTGGACAGTAGAGAACAACAATGGTTAACTGTATAGGATGGGTTACTGTGACGGCATGGAATTCAAAGGTGGAAGGAGTGAAGTTAGGTAGCTTGAAGAGGGAAAAGCTCCATTTGGGAGAGAGCAGGAGACCAGTGCCACCTCCTCTGCCAGTTGGTCTGGGTGTATGGGAGAAGGAATATGCAGTGGAGAGAGCTGCTGGGGTGGATGTGTTGGATGGAGTAATCCAGGTCTCAGTGAGAGCAAGGAAATCCAGAGATTGCAGGGAGGCGTAGCCAGAGATGAAGTCAGCCTTAGGAACAGCTGACTGGCAGTTCCACAGGCCACCTGAAACTAGATGTTGGATCTCAGTGGAGCATGTGGGATAGACGAGAGCAGGCCGGTTATATCGATTACGAGATACACGGGGCCAGTGATAATTGCGAGAAGACACATGAACAGGAATGGAGAAAATACACATGATTATACCATGAGGGGTTAGAAAACTAAAGAAAAGAGAAATAAGACACCAGCTCAATCAGAGTAGGATTTGCCTCCTCTTTGCCTCCCTCGTGACTCCCGTAGGACTCCAATGTCTTTGTCAGTCTTACTCCCGTAGGACTCCAATGTCTTTGTCAGTCTTCGGCTGTCTGACGCTCCAGGAAAGAGCTACCTAAAATGGACGCCTGATTGCTGAGTTCTCACAGCTGTAGGGGCACGCCCCTCTAATTAGTTAACTATCTACAGCTGATGGGCGACAATAGACTGGCCCTGCCTATATTATAATGCAGGATTGAGAGCTGAGACCTGTGAAGCAGGTTTCGCCTGAGCAGATCTGAGATTTAAAATCTCTCAAAAGCGATTTAGCCGTTTTAGCTACAATAACTACAGAACAATTATACAGAGTAGAATAAATGAAACAGAGAAGTCTAATTAAACAAGAATATAACTTACAGTGGTTGCTGCGTCAATAGGAAATGTCGTCACCCGGTCAGATGTGCACTGAGTTCATCAGATTTTAAATGCGGTATTTAAATGCTTTTTTAGGTGAAAGATGACTGAGTCACGCGGTTGTACATAATTGATTTACAACACATGGAGCGCACCAAACAAAACCTGAAATAAAAAGTTTGACGGCAATGCTTTAACCCAAAATGAGGCAGCAAGTCTGATTTAATTCACCTTCATTATGACCCTGTGTTTGCAGCCTACCTTACCTAAAAATCTTCAAAATACAAAAGCGAAACGAAAGCCCTGGTTAAAGGCATACAAGCTTTCCCCAGTTTAGTGCATCAAAGCTACAGTGCCACCTGTATGCACTTGTCTCTCCCTTCCTTGTAGCGATTGTGATTGCTCCACGTCTTCTCAGCTTCTTGTCTCCATCTGGTGAGCAGCCCTCCTGCCACACAGCGAGTCCCTGTCCTTCCTCATGAAAGTAAAAGGCAGCTCTTGAAGAATCACTTCACGTTCTGGTTCTCTACCATCCATTTCTCCCTGCACCTGACCTTGCTCTTGTATTTAAAGGGAAAAATACTGTCCTACCTGGCCTCTATGTTCCAGCACGTTCATTCTAAGTCACTCTGTGTAAGAAGAGCGCATGCTAAATGAGGGAAATGCTAATGGAAAATGTAAAGCAGGTGACCACCAACTTCAAGGATTAATCTTTACTTGCACTTAACAAATGTTATACATTATCTCACGTGTTCCACATACAAACCATCTCTGTCTTTAAGCCAGAGTAATTAAAAAGCTGTGTTTTTGATAATCATGTTTACTTATAGATTTCCTTTAGAACAAGAGGTCAAAGAGATAACAGTTTTCAATGATGCAACAACATATCTGTATGACTGTCATGGTGAAAGTAATCCATGTAATATGTTGTGTGTTCATATCGGGGTTGCTGTTTATGTGGTTATGTGCATACTTCTGTGTGTGCTTAGGCACAAGCTAGGATAAATGCATAGTCTGAATACCCCCAAACCCACATGAAAATTGATCTGTGTATAATCTGACTGGGGAATTTCCCTCGGCAGTATCAAACCCAGTCATTTACCCTTCACGCGGTGGTTATGGGATGTGCTCGCACACACGCTCACACACAGTGCAGCCACTCATTATGAAGGCAGCCTTGCTGATGTGTGCCTTTTGGGTTTTTGGGTCACGTTCAAGGCTGAAGTGTTTTGCCGCGGTGTTGTTGACTGTTTAGAGACGGGATGTGTTGGAACATCTGCACGGCTAATGATATGGGTGCTGCCTTTGGTCTCACCACACAAAGGATAGACAGGGAGGCTCACACTTGTTTATCTGTCTTTCTCTTTTCTATACTGTTATATTATGATATTTTCAATGATGTCCTCTTCTATGCTGTTCTGCTGTATTGTAGTTTATTTTGATCTATTCTAAACTAGTCCTAATCTGTTCGTTTATGTTCTTTTGTATTTTGTTTTATTGTATACTGTTCTATTCTATTTTACTCAATTGTATATAGTTTGGTTATATGTGTGGTCCTATTCTGTTCTATTCTTTATATTTATATTATATGGTGTTCAGTTTGTACTCCTCTCTTCTATTCCATTAGTTTTTTCTCTATACCTTTATGTTTTTAGTTGTGTTATTATCTTCTATTCTGTTCTTGTTTATCGTATATTGCTCTATTATATTAGGTTATATTCTCTTACATCATATTTACCCTGTTGTACTCTATCATACTCGGTTCTATCATGTTCTCTTCTATACAGTTTGTTCCAACTGTTGTATTATATTATTTGATATACTTTTATACTGCATTGTATTCTATTCTATCCTCTTCTTATTACATGGCTTACAGTAGTTGAATACTCAATTCTGATTGGTCGATTCAGAACACGTGACACGTTGTTAATTCAGAACAGACAGACCGCTGTCAAGGACTTATTGACCGTTGTTAAGGACGCTCACATCTGCACAAACAAGTTTGGTCGATTTAACTGTATACGCGTTGGGCTCCTGATCTGCCTGTTGGGTGTTCTTTTCCCCATAATGACCGCTTCGCTGCACATTATCCCTTACTTATCTTCTATTGTTCTATTTTCTTGGTTATATTTGTCTCTGGTCAATTATATCCCATCCTGCTAGCCTCCAGTATGTAATACCATATACTGTAGGTCCTGGCAATAGCAGTACACTTTTAAATGAGTTATAAAGAGTATTGTATTTATTGCATTCTAAATGTTATGATTATATAACGTAACAACACACATAGCAATGAAGCACTCTTTGCTGTGGAGGAATATCACCATGAGTAGTGAAATATAGTGAGCTGGACAGCAAACTATAGGAAGCAGTTTTTTAAATGCAACTCGATATGGGTTAGCACTGGTGGTGCTTCTGTAAGCTAGTTTCACAAACATGTTAGTACACGAGTAAAGAAAATCAACAAATAAATAAATGTGGATGTTTGCACTTTAACATCGATGTTATCATAGTCGGGTATCGACCTCCTGATATACAGTATGTGTTCTGCCCTCGTATTTCTCTCTCTTGCCTCTTTCTAAGATTCATTTTCACTTTCCACGCTCTTCTATCATATTTCCCCATTTTATTTCCCTCTCCCCCTCTCCCCCTCCCTCTCTATGTCTCTAAAGTGATTTAATACCATGTGATTAATGATGGCCATTAGAAGCTTCAATATCAACGTGTCTCAGAGTTCACCAGATACGGCCCATGTAGCATCTGGCCATCCGTGTGTGTGTGTGGGGGGGGGGGGTGGTGTGTGTGCACGTGCGTGTGTGTGTGCGTGTGCGTGCGTGCGTCTGTCCACAAATTACCCTTCAACGAAAGCCGAGACGCACAAACAAAAATGCTTTTCCTAGGGGCTAATTTGCCGCCCATAAACACACACATATATAGGCATGCATGTCAGGGAGTTTATTAAAAATGTAATTAAGGTTCAGACACCTTGAAATGGCTTCCTCAGTAATTTGTTTACCGTCATCAACTCAAAATAATGAGCAAAGCAGAAAACATATCCTTTGAATTCCTGAAATAACACCGCCTCAAAATACGCTTACGCCAACTGAAAGATCGACTTGTTTCTTTTTAATAAGGCTGATAAGCACTAACCGCACAATAAAAGAAACCTGGCATGTGTGTTGAATTTATTAAATGGTGGGTGACGTTTATTAAACTTTGAAATTATTCCTCTACACATTGACTGTGAGAAGTAATGGCCTGAACTGCAATTAATGCAGGCATTTATACAAAGTGAAAAACCTTGACCGGTATGATCCAGTTAATTAAGTAGGTAATGAAGCTTATTCTTCCTAGTATGGCTGCCTTTCTTCACTTGCTGCTTCATTTTACTTATTACATTTATACTTTTAAGACCAACCTAAGATTATTTCAGTCGCTCAGAGATTTGACCCTGCAGGAAAATAAGTGTAAATACTCTGAAATATCTCTGGTAAGTCTGGGAACAAGATAAAAACGCTCACTAAACTTCACAGTGACGACCGTGTATTATTTGTAACCTGGCAGGCTGTTGTTTGTGCATCATAAAGCGCCGTTGTATACTCTGTGTGTGTCTGATAAGAGGATTTGAGAGGTTTAAGGCAGCAATATTTTGCACATAATATAAGCCCCACATTTATTTCAACCTTTTTGTTTTACCTTCATCCCTTTATTTGTCATTAATACGTGTATTTATTTCCCCCCCTGTGATCACAGAGAAGTCATTAGCGGGGTTTAAATAGGCAAACATTGTTCGTTTTTCAGAATACAACTGTGCAAACGAAAGATAGAACATTAAACATGGTTCATGTTTTTATAGTGGAATATATCTGGTGCTTTGTATTGGTTTAGTTTTACTGCACTAAGTAAAATACGCCAACAGGAGAAACAAATAAATGTAAAGAGGCCCAGTTATGCTGTTTGGGGGTTTCCCTTTCCTGTAGTGTTATGAAGGTTTATCAACGTTGTTTACTTCCTATACAAAGTGAGATCATTATGTAACACTCACGCTTATATTGGCTAGCGCTCCACTAGTTGATAGGCTAAGGGGCGGGACATTTCTAAGCCGTTGGCCAATGACAACAGAGCAACTAATCAGGGCAGACTGCACTCTGGTTTCAGACAGAGGGTGAAAAGAGGTGCTGAAGAACAGAGAGTATGATAACAAGAAAGACCTTTTAGAACATTAAAGCATGAACGCATATAGACACAACATGCACCAGACATTTCCTCTTTGACTTTTACAACAACCTAGATTAAACGCTCATTACCTACTTTACTTTCTATTAAAAGACATACATTTTGGATGTACTTTCCTTAATTCAACAGTTAAAATGCTGCTGTCAACATGTCAGCCCACATGCTCAAACAAGATTAGCAGGTAGTGTTTTGATTAATGTCGAGTCTCTTTTAAAAACCCTCAAAACTGTCAGTTCTCGCAACATCAAAAGAGGCCCATCACACATCCTAATAACACTTGAACATTTAAGAGGTCAAGACATGTCTAAGAAAACACTGATTTATCGGCTTTTCATGCGGTTTCCCATGATGCATCAGAGGAACGTCACTCTCTCTCTTCAGCCTCTGACAGGGCATCACTCCTCCTGTTTTCCTCCCTCGCTCCTCTCTAATTTTACCTCTGATTCAGTCTGTAATTTATTACATCTGTTACATAAAGCCACATCCACGTGGCAGTGAGGTAATGTACTGCGCACTTAGCAGAGCTCGGTGCCCCTTATCAGAAAAGAGCAGACTTCTGTTCACAAACGCATCCTCAACATGCTTCATTTACTGCTAGTTTACTGCTGTCCTACGCTTCCCAGAATGCCTCTCCAAAAACCCCTTTCAGAAATGTGCACATTTATTCCATTTAGCAGAGGATTGTATATGTAACCGGGGCGAGCAATAAAACGGGCTGTTTTTCCACTACAGAAAGAAGTGAGTCTTATTCAAAAAGCTAGACGTGGCTGCCGCTGCATTGTCAGTAGAGAAATTGGTTTCTCTGTGATGATGGATTTCTTGCTGTATTAGTGTTGAAAGGCAGTGTAACATTATAAACTCTCTTGTAGCTGCTGTGGATTTATTTGGATGTCACCTCGACTACACTTGGATAGTTCTCCTTTTTTCTTGTTGTAGCTGCAGTCACAAGTCACATCAGGTAATATTTGATTGTAGAAGTGTTGATACTCCAGGGTGCTAGTTAGGGTCCTATATATGTTAATGTTATTGGTTCAGAATACATTTTAGACTCCTATCTTTGTGACTACAGTTACAGGAATGCCCCTTCCTGTTTCAACATTGGACTTGATATGAGATGTGGACGTAGTCACTGTGATGTCCTTCATTGTTTTGTGGACTACACCATACTCAGGTTTGGTGTTTTGATGCCGCCATCTTGATTTGTTTCCGTCATTATCTACAATGTTGTGTGAAATGTACACTTTGAAATGACTAGAAAGTAAGGAATTGGTGGTAAAACATTTTGTGTTTTACAATTTATTGTGGAACAACTTAACTGTCGTGCACAGCACCTTGACTTAACCCCTCAACTTTAGGATGAATAGAAGCGCTCACTGTACTCGCCAGTTGTTATCGGCAAACATCAGCGAATCACTAATGCTATTTTGGAGAAAATCCCTGTATTACATTTGTTTTTGTTAAAAAGCCTTTTCACATTTAGTTGGGGCGTCGACATATTTTTGAATTGCCAATGCTGTAACATTTGTCAATTCATTAATTTATCTCTCTGAATAAATAAGATTCAGTTTGGGAACTTTTTATAAACAATTAAATAACTTTTCTGAAGTCTCCCTTTTTGGCGTCTATAATTCCCCTACTCAAATCTATTTAATTGTAATCCCGTCCTCGTTCCCCTTGTCGAGGGTTTGCTTACCCTCTGCTCTATCTGATTCACTCTTTCTTTCCGTCTGTGTGGATCCAGCCCTCTCCGGCCACGGACTGTCAGCTTGAGTTTAGAGTGAGGCGCGAAGAGAAAAATGAAGGCAAAGCAGGGGAGAGGAGGAAGCTATGCATGAGGGACGGGAAAAAAAACATGAGAACAGTATGGGAGCGCGGGATGGTGGTTGAGATGGGATTTCAAGTTCTGTGTGTGTGTGTGTGTGTGTGTGTTTCTCTTGTACTATTGTGTCATTGTATTTGTTTGTCTGTGAATCTGTTTCCATGTGTGTGTGTGTGTGCTTGTGAGTGGGGACGCACACCCTCAAAGAACAGCCAGCGGCGGGGGGTCATTCATGATTTCATCACCCAAGCGCTCCATAAAGCTCTCTCAAACACTTTTCCTTTTCTCTCAACCCCTCTTCGCTTCTTTCCCATGCTCCCTTTCTTTTCTCACTTCTTTCCTGCAGCTTTTTTCACACTGCGTTTTCTCTGCCCTCTTAGCTATTTTGCATTTTCTCTGTCCCTCTTTGTTCACCCTTTCCTCTCGTCTGTAGATGTACTCCACTCTTGCCCTTATCTCCTCCTGGTTCTCTTTGAGTTTGTATCCATTGCCCAACTTTTTCTCTTGATTCCTGTGCCAATGTTTTTTTCCTATCTCCCTCCCTGCTCTTTTCTGTAAAGTGATGCAGAGTCACGGATTGGACCTTTGAATAGAAACATCTAAAACCACCCTGCCATTGGTATATAGATGCGCAGACATAAAAACACAGCCAAGCACACACAAGTTGAAATTGATGGTGAACGATAAAAGTGTTTCCATAACACAAGATATCTTGTTTTTCCTTTTTTATAAAGGAATAGAAAAAACAAGAAGCAGAGAAAAACAACGCAGAATGACAATATAAATGTATCATTTGCATTTTTTACAATAATAGAAAATAAACAAATGATACAGTAGCAACACTGTGTCACTAATCAAATGGTAGCCAGGCTCACTTGAGTAGGACCATTGGAATATTATTATCTTTAATTGTGTAACCAAAAGGGTAATTGAAACGCATGTTTAACTGCGATTGGTTTAGAAGCATGGCCAATCAGTGGAGTGGTAACCTGAGCCACTGACTGTTTCCTAATTTAAGAATCCAGACTTATATACTTCTACTACATTTTGCTTTACAACTGGTGAACTTTAAGTAATACCTTATACTCAGTGGCGGCTGGTAGAAAATATTTTTGTTGGGGCTGTTGATATAGTGAGTAAAAAAAAAAAAGAGAAATGACCCCTTAAATTAGGACTTCTGGTGATGTTCCAGTGCAGCGCGGAGCTCGCTTTAAGCGTGCCGAGCCGTGCGGGGCCCGTTTTTGGTTGCGTTTCCACTTGGCCTAGTACCGGCTAGCGGGTCCTAATTCACAGTTTTTCTGGCCCCATAAAATCGTGGTTCCAGGGCCAGGAACAACCAGGCTGAGTCGGGCTGAGTATGCTAAACTAGAGAGAATCGCTGGCAAGGGGGCTACAACTACAACAAGATGAACATATTTTACCGTGATTTAATTGTAATACACGTTTCAAAATGATGCCGAAGTAACAACATACTGATACCGGTTAGTAAAAACCATGAATTAACGCTTTGACAAGTCTGCAGACAGACGGCAGGCGAAAACCCCTTTTTAAAATGCGTGTTTTCTAAATGGAGCTTGGCTAAGCTAACGTTGTATATGCTCCGACCGTCCACACTCACAACAACGGCCTATACAGACATAAATAAACCAGCGACTGTATTCTCCATGACACAGACAGTCTGTGATTTGTACTTGTTTAACTTTTGTCTAGGTTCTGAACAGATCGTATCTGTCCCCGGCTGTTTGAAGAGCAAGCATGGGAAACAAAAGACAGCATTTACCTGTTTGCATCCAGCTAGCCATGCCTTTCTGGTGTACCAGCTATGTGAGAAGCCTCGTTGATACGTTTTGTCTTTTTCACGAGCTTGCTGCAATATATACAAATCGGGTTGGTCCGGTCCAAGGTCTTTAAGCAACAGTTTATCTCCCAAACTTCTCCTTTCGAAAGGATTAGAGATTAGCTCTTGAATGGAATTGGGCGGGGACTCCACCTGCACATGAAGCCATCCTCATCAACTACTGCCATACTGCGTCACCCCACCGGATACGAGTCACGAGTGTCCAAACTACTCACAGACTGGACCGGGCGCTGACATTGGCGCCCGGTGATCATCAGATTTGACGACGCTGATTGGCTGAAATTATGTTTCGGCATCATAGTTTACAGATAGCAACAGTCAGCTGCTAGTGGCTGCTGCTGCACTGGTTGAGGGCTCCTTCTTACGAGCTCAGACAAGAGAGGGTAATGACCATAGACTGTATATATAAAGGTAATGACACATGGGCAAGGCCAGGCAGGAAACATGTGACTTATCAGTAACTTTAGACATCGTCGTAACACAATTTTAAACGAGATTTTATTGTAGATTATACATTTTACTGATACCAATTATATAATATTTACCTTGTTTATTAAAAAAAAAAAAATAATATTATTATTATTATTTATTTTTTGTTGTATGTGGGAAGAGGTGGGGCGGTGCCCCTAGCGCCCCTATGGGCTGGCCGCCACTGCTTATACTGTATAAACAATTCAAAAACATAAACCCCCCTGCCTTTTTTAAAACAATTGAAATGCTAGTTTCTCCAAATGTAATCAGGATACAAAAACTGACTGAGCCATGTATGGTTGCTCTGATTACAAGGACCCCATCCATTTCATTAAGTGTTGCAGATGGAGGGTACCATTTTGCTGCCATCGGACGACCACAGGAATGCAATCAAGGAAAAGGGATATTTTTACAAACAGTTTTGGATGACAGATATTGGAAAATTCACCTCTCAACCTCCCCCCAATACAGCCGGTGTCACACTCAATTTATTACCTTATTTCCAATTAAATTGCGTTCTTGCCGTTGCATGCAGAAATGTCCTTTGGTTCAGGAATTCATATTAAATTGAAACATTATGTGATTGGGAGCCACGGTAAATCTAGAGGACACCTGCATCTGTGCCAAAATTACATAAGATTACTCTGACGGAGCGGTTGAAGTCCCAAAAGTATTTTTGATACTAAAATTACATATTTTGTAATAGTCTTCCAATACAAAGAACATACTTCTTACCAACCTCTGCTCCATTAAAAAAAATGACTGCACCTTAACATCGAACTAATCAAACTAGAATATAATTAAACCTTCATGGAAACTATTTAAAAATTAAACAAATGAGAAAATGAATTTGTCTCGCCTATTATAAAGTATTTAAATAACTGTTGGGAGAGAAATATGAAATGTAATAATAAAGGGTTAATCCAATTTTTTCTTCAGATGTACCGGCATCTGTCTCTCCTGGAGAATTTCATTACAGATGGGAAATAATACTATATTATAATGTCAGACAACTTAATTTGGTTACAGTGTGCTGTTTTGAGAAAGCATATTGAAATATAAAAGCTTTTTTTTCTAACACACACAAAGGACAGTAGTACTTGTAGATGATGGACTGTCTTCCTCCATCGCTCTGCAGTAAATGCAAGAACACACTATATCTCACACACACTCACACACACACCTCATTGACATGCCTATATGCCTGCACATGTCCTGTCAGATCCAAGAAGGCATTTAAAACACTAACAAGACCTCTGTTCACTTTGGCCCCATGCCAACATGCTACACACACAAAACACACACACATGCTTGCATGCACACACACAGAGACCCGTACAGCCTCACAGAGGAGCACTTGCGGGATATGCAGATACAAAGAACGCTTCCACATGCACACGTATGCCTCAGTGTGCAGACTTCCTCAATTACACAGGCATATTTTGTTAAAGAATTCCCTGACACCCCAGGTGACTGACCCCCCGGTGTTGAAAAAATACACACTCCCCTCACCTGCTCACACACACACACACAACCTCACACACATGTTTCCGTCAGCCAGATGAAATTGCCCTTCAAAGTAACCGCACAATCAACAGCGGCACCGTTCTGACCGTGAGCTCTCCACAGCTTGCAGATTGTGTGTGTGTGTGTGTGTGTGTGTGTGTGTGTGTGTGTGTGTGTGTGTGTGTGTCTTTGTACAGACAGGAGAGAGAAGGTCCTTTCGCAGGTGACGTCGTGGTATATGTGGGCCACGGCATGGAGCGGTTAGCCGTGTCACATTCCATCCACATCCAGCTAACACCGTGGCCTGCCCTTTGATACTCTGAATCACAAAAACACACACACTTTGCGCACACACATACCCTTTTTTTGGGTAAAGTTACAATGATGAAACCTGAAAATTAGAATTATAGGGCCCTTTTAAAATAATGTACCCACTGCCTCCTGTATTTACCGCAAATCAGGATAATGGAACATGTCTGTTCCATTATCCTGACATGTTGCTTCGTCGTTGCTGAAAAAGTGTCCCTAAGCATAAGTAATTCATGTGGTTAAAAGTTTGTTTTTGATTGAATTCATTTTGGCATTAAAAAAGTATTTAACCTAACTTTGCTTCAGCTGTAGATAATGCCATATGCACTGAAACAAACCTTGTGTATTAACATCATATATGTGAAGGGCTTGAAACACTCACAAAAGAATGACAAGCAACACTTTGTTCAAGTTCAAGAGGCTGAGCTCTAGCAGCAAGGACACACATGTAGAACACAGAAGCAGGCAGGTAACACACATTCCTGTTCATGGCCAAGTGAAGTGCATGCAAAGGATAAGCATAATGCTCCAGCGGCATGAGAGGAAGATGTTAACACAGATTTAAATGATGCAGGTATCAAAATATGCATAACATTGCTTCCATACTTTTGCTTTTAAATCTGTTGTTGCTCTAAAAGTGTCCTCTTCTTTTGAAAACCTTGTGTTCACTGTCAGATTAAAGCTTTGCAAGAGTACATTATGAACATCAAACCCCTGTGAATACACTCTCATTGCATTCTTAGTGGCCTCGAGAACAATGAGCTGTTCTCTTCTCTGTAGTTTCCGTGTAATGGAGAGCAAACACAGACCTGCCAGATGAACACTAATGTGTTTGTAATGAGGAACAAGTGCATGATGACTAACGTCGCAACCAATGATTTCAAAGTGAATTATTACATATGTCGGCGCTCTTAGTGCACTCCTCTGCTCCCATATAGGACATTCTGCAAAGCAGCCGTTATAATGATGTGCAGGAAACATTTCATCTGGTCTAAAAACACCATCCATTTTACATGTTGAATGTTTAATCCTGCACCACAGTAAAGAAGCGGAAAAACTGAACTGGAAAGCTGATTGAAGCCACTAATGTTATATCTTATGTAACCACCAAAGATTGGATTCTCTGCATTTCAGAACCTCTATAACGTCGGGTTGAAGGGGAAATGAACAAATGTTTTTTCTCGACCACAGCCTATAATTTGTTCGGAAAAAAAGCCCTGACCGCGGACATCCTGCGTGAAGCCAGACAGGAGGTTGTGTTATTATGACAAGAACCCTCTGCAGACCTGTGGCCTTGGATGGCTCTGCCCATGGCCTCGTCCAGCCTGCCACTGGGTCTGTACATGATTGAACATAGAGTGCATGTAGGGAGGTGTGCATGTCCACTTGTAGTTAATGGTAGCAGGGAGTGCTTAGCTACAGGGCCATAGAAACCATAAACCTCAATATATTCCAAATCCAGGGAGGCTGTTATATTTTGTGGTTTCTCAAAAACACGCAAAAATAGACATCTAATGAATGATTAGCATGTTTAAAATACACCGAAGGACACTAACTGCAGGATGTTTTTAGCCATAACATGTGTGCCAACAAGGAAGAAGAAGCATATTAGTCTAATTGAAATCCTGGATTGAATGTTTGCCTGTCAAACGGAGACCCACACTTGATATTCCACAACTGGGAATGGAGTTGTTGCTGTCTGCACTGAAGGTTTGGTACGTTTGGTGACAGGTGTTGTTAAGACCAGGTGCAGAGCAGAAAGGCTACGTCTCATGTCTACCTAACAGTGATCTGGGCTTCACTTCAATCAAATTGGATCTAGGTCGCCCTGGGTTAACACCAGATGTGAAACTCCCGGCACATGTTTGAAGTTAAATGGTATGGGTTGGTGAAGGTGTCACATCCAATCTCTCCATGCTTCAGAAAGAATGTGATTTTGAACAATCAGTTATTTTCAACCAAACTGTCTTGTATGATAGACGTTTAATGCTGTCTAAGAACAAGCAGTCTTACAAGAACTTCGCTAGAATAGTCTAAAATATTGGCTGAATCAAAAACGATTGAAATGAAATAGGCACATATCTGCAGTGAAGAATGTAGAGGCATCAGGACTAGAGTTTGATGTAGATAGCTTTTTGGTTTCTCTTTTAATAGCTCCAGTAGTATTGACCTTAGTTTGAACTCACAATCCTTGGAGAAAGCTAGGGGTGAAACGTCTTGGCAGAAATGCTATAGGAACCCGTCGGCTCTCTTCTGACGATGATCTATCTTTTTTTAACCAAGAGATATACTGATGTGTAAAATGGCTACTTGTGGTCATAGTTAAGGAAGTCTTTGCCCTGTTACCTGTATACAGTATACGTGGGATACACTACACACAAAGTATTTGCCATTGCCCCCAGAGGCTAAATCATTGTCACGCTAGTAAATATAAGATTAGAAAAGTCTGAATGGACCAGACAATCGTGCCAGCTTTCAGTGCTTGACAGCTCTAAATATCCATGCAATGAAAAGATTTTGGTCGATTGGAATAGTGTTCCAAACTAGCTTTCATAACTCGCACATTTCTGTTTTTAGTACTGCCATTTCTCTCCCAGCCCGTTGTTTGAACTCATTCCATGTCATTCTACTCATTTTCATCTCTCTTGTCTCTAAACATAGAGCAGGGATGGCGTAATCTCCTGTCTAATCTGTTAATCCCATTAATTATCACATAGACATTTTTCTACCCAGTCATAATCCCCCCCCAGAGACTTCCACCACACACACACACACCCAGGCAGGAAGGAACGTATGCATGCCGTCTGTATGTCCACACAGACATAATTACGAAAGCAAACTCAAACAAAAGTCATATTATTCAAACTGAAATGACAAAATCATCAACAAATAATACAACTTGCTTCATAGTAATACATATGACCAACTTTGTAACACACTGAAATACAATTATGCCATTTTTGTCCGTCAAGTGGGATCTTTGGGACCCGTTTTGGCTTGCAGTGAATATATATTTCCCTTTCTTAGAGCACAGGAGCACGAAACGATCAACAATATTTGAAGTTGTATCTTTTCTAGACAGCTTGTTGGCAACATTTCATTTGAAGCTGTCAGTGTGTGATGCCTACAGACGGTTCAAGAGTTGAAGTCCATAGATAGCAAGGTCTTCACCCTGGACCTGGGGATAAATGTTGGAGAAACACAGAGATCTAAACTGGACATACTTTACTCACACTGCTGTTGTGGCAGTGATCTTAACATATTAAGTTATGAACCATGAAAGGGTTCACAATTACCATTATTGAGAAAGTAAAGCAAATAAAAGTGTATATAGTTGCTTTAAACAGTAAATAGGTGATGTGTGCCCCATTTCCCTGAAGACAATTTGTTGAATACATTTAGAGTACACAGAAAATGACTCTCAGATTGGTGCTTAAAGAGGCTTTTTAGAGAAGAGCACCACGGCTTTTTGTCATTACCACTAACAGATATTGAGAAATAAACGTGTCTCATTCAACCTAAGATGCTGTTAACACATGCCAAAAAAGGCGAGCAGTTTAAGACCATTTTCCCTGAGGTTTCTGTTCAGCATTTCCTTCCTCAAAAGGGTTTTCTGTATGCGTGTTCAACTGGAGGGATAATAGGGGTGGTAGCCTTCTGCTCATTAAGGAAGCTGTTTTCTAAATGATCACAGGAGGAGGGAAGCGAAGTTGTAAACGCCTCGTAAACATCTCTCAGGATTGGGCAAATAAGTTAACAAACCATTTATACAACACTTCAAATCATTAAAAAAAAAGACAAAAATACTGCACATATTCCTTTGTATCTTCAGATAAACTAATACAGTATTAAAACAACATGTTGTGATAGGATAGGGTTATACTGTATAGGGTATCTCTTCGTATCACAAAGTCAGCACATCCCACATATGACCTCTAGTGGGACATGAGCTTGTGTGCATGTAAACGCTCTCTCAGCTGATGCACAGACCATCATTCATTGACCCAGACCACTTAGTCTTATTAGTCTACAACAAAATATGAATATTTCAAAACCATAAACAACAGAACAAACAGGGAAGCCACCGCGGCACCATAACTCAAGCCCGGGCCACTTAACGTTATTGTAAACCAAATATTAAATATTTCAAACCATAAACTAAAACAAACGTCCGGCCGGAGTGCCATCCATCGCCTTCGTCTTGTCTCCCACGGGTCATCTGTGTACAGTGTGCGTTTTTTAAGGATGTGTTTTAGTGAGTTTATTAAACCAATGCCCTCAAGGGAGCAGCTGTTTCTCTACAGTGAGAGAGAAAGAGAAGAAGAGAACCCAAGGGATTCAAAAGGAAGTGAAAATGGAGGGAGAATATTCTAGGAAAGGAGAGGACAGCAGATTGCAAGAGAGCATGAGAGTGGGAGTGGGTTCGAACCATTTACAAAGCACAGGGGCGGAGAGGGAGCAGCAAAGCAATTAACAACAAAAGAGAGGCAATAAGTGAGTCAGAAATAACAACGTGGGGGGGGGGATGATGGAACAGCAGAAAAACTGCCGATTTTCTTTTTTAAAGAGAAAGGCAGCGAAGCAGAAGGAAGAGGCTATTAGTGATTGTCTAGGCAATCAGTTCTTGTTGCTGTTATTGTATCTCAGCCCTGATGTAGACAAGAGTCAGCTGAAACATAACACACCATCACTCACACACTAATGACCAGCTAGCTGTGTGTGTGTGTGTGTGTGTGTGTGTGTGTGTGTGTGTGTGTGTGTGTGTGTGTGTGTGTGTGTGTGTGTGTGTGTGTGTGTGTGTGTGTGTGTGTGTGTGTGTGTGTGTGTGTGTGTGTGTGTGTGTGTGTGTGTGTGTGTGTGTGTGTGTGTGTGTGTGTGTGTGTGTGTGTGTGTGTGTGTGTGTGTGTGTGCGTCTGCAGGATCCAGCAGTCATCACAGGCTTTTTCACTGTATTTATTTTCTATTTAGGAACACTAAATTGTTAGAAATAGTTTTGTTTTTTCATTTTCATTAGGGGAAAAAAGCAGTTAGGGTTCACACGGGGTCATGATTTTTATATTTTATATTATTTAACCCTAAATGCACTTTGTGTTTTTCTATTCTGCTCATTTGTATCTTGTTCCTCTCCATGACATGTTTACTTGCTTTAATTTTCAAAAAGCTCTTTATTTTTCTCCTACTGCCTGTATTTTCACCCTCTGTCTGAAACCAGAGCCCAGTTTGCTCTGATTGGTTAGGTAACATCACTAATATGATATCAATTATGAGGCTTCGTAGAGTTACATGATTGTTCGTTTTTTTGCTTCCACTGAACTCAAAACAACACATTTTCAAATCTGAAACTACTTCTTAATGCTCACATTACCTTTTAAGATACTCCCGAGGCTGCTACCTTAACATTATACTTATAGGGTTACCATTGATTCAAAGGAAGCATTTAGCACGTTTAATGTAATAACAGAGTGACAGATTGCTATTGTCATTCTTGTTTCCTACGTAATTATTGTCCTCTTTATTGATTACATTAACAGTTGTCAATACGCCATCTGACAGCTGCTCCTGTAAGCCTTTTGTTTTCTGTCACCCAAGGCCTTTATTTGAATTATTATGGCCTGGAAGTGCTATTGATTGGAAAATGAAGGGAATCTGGTTTAAATTATTCCGGCTGATTCTGGATTTCATGGACGTGATTGGTTCTTAATTTTATCCCCAGATGGTGCGCTTGCTATGGGTCTGTCGTCCTCATCTCTGGTCACATACACACACACATACACACACATTATCTTATTTACCACTCTCCCCTGCAGTTGCAGTTGACAGAATTCTCCATAATTAGTTTAGCCGAGGCTACTCTTCTGTTTTTAATGGGGTGAAATGATTTCACCGCATCAGCACAGAGGTTTGGGAAAGTTCACGCAGCCACTCGATATCTCCAACTCTCAACTTTGTGTGTGTGTTTGTGCATTGTGCAGTGACTGCTCCGAGTCTACTTGTTTGTGTTTGCGAAGTGTGTTTTTTCGGGATTCTGTTTTGAATGCGATAATGACTTATTGATCTGACGGCAAATTAATTTGTCACCATGAGAGTCTGCCTGATGGTTAGTACGTGCCGCCTTTCTTTCGCTCTTGTTCACTTTGTCTTACTCTAACTGTCTGTTGCCGCTCCAGGCTCCAGTTTGGCCTGTCATTCCTCCAACTGCCTTTCTCTTTAACTCCCCCTCTCTTTCCCTCCGACCAAACGACTTCCCCATTGATGTGGCTGTGCTGTGATATCCGAAGGAAAGCAATCTGTCTTATGTGATTTTGTGGTCAGAAGTTAGAGTATCGTGCAGCGTTAGCCATTGTACAAGTCCCCACATCCTGCGTCTATTCCACTTCTCTGCTCTCCGCCATGAAACCGCGGTGGAAGGCCACCATATCCTGTAGCCATCCTCCATGATAACCGCAGCAGTTTCCAAATGATTCCTCATGACGGCGGAGTAAAGGAGGTAGCAGGGTGAAATGAAGCACTTTGAAAAATTAAGGCAATTTACAATTTTCAGATTTGCTTTAAATCATTTCACTTTGTTGGCTTTCAATATGACAGATTTTTTTAATATGAGCTTTCTTTCATGTGTGATCATTTCACATTCTTTCATCTTTTGCGTTTAATAACAGGAAGTGCTTTTTCACAAAAGTAGTTTGTGTCATAGAGACTATAAAATAAGTGGATTGAACCTCTCGATGGCCACTTCCTCCACTTTGTTGTGTATTTACTAGGCTTGCATGTTAATATTTTCACACAGCATCTCTTGTAAAAGCCTTAGCATCACGTCGAAAAACTTATAGTAAACTATAAATTATGATCAGACCACTGTTTGTGAGGGAACCAACATTAAGCCTCTCTGCACGATGACAGAATACAATAGTAACAGTTCAGTCAGACGTGACATTATTATTTTAAAATTTGAACAAAACAATTCAGTTATTTTGTGCTGTTGCTGTTTTGTGCTGTTGCTATGCTAACCTGTACATGAGTAGTGATATGATGATCAAACAATAAGTGAGCTCAGTATGGAAGTATCATACAACTAATTATCTCTTTAGAAATGCAAATCAATCACATGTTCTATATCTCATCCACTTGAAGTGCAAACACTTCTTGCTTTGGACAGAGCACTCAATCAACAGCTATCATTTTTACTTAGAATTACTCGGTTGACTTTACCCTCCAATAAGGTATGATTCAATTTTGGTTTCTTGTTTTTTTAAAGTATGTTTGTCAAAATTATAACAGATAAACTACTTGCCTGATTTTCATGAAACTTGGTGGTAGGGTGTAACATAGGTCTAGAACAAACTCATTTCATTTTGGAGGCAACCTGAATAAGGGGTTGGACACACACATTATTGTTCACCTATGAAAGCACCCTTGGCGGAGATCTAACGTAATCGAAACTCTTTATTTTTGTATCACACATGAAATTAGCCCTAAAAATGTAAGACAAATCTGCAAATCCTCACATTTCGATAGTTAGAACTTTGGCAAGTAATAGCTAGTATACCATAGTTGGTGTAGAAGGTACTCAACAGTTCAGGACATGATGCATTGCACAAATTCTTAATATGTCGCTTTCAATGGATGGTGGCAGTCCTACGATAAGATTAAGATCAACAGCAGGTGTAGTTTCCCTTTACTTGCTTATTACTCTGCCTATAGTGCAAAAATGTTGAGTCCTAAACTGAGACCTGTGCAAAACCACTGCAGGACAACTTTCTCCTTCTAGGTTTCGGGAGGGGGGGGGTGTCGTCTGATTCCTCTAAAGGAGATTAATGAAAGGAGTACAAACAGAGAAGGAGGGGACAGACGGAGGGATGAGAGAGAGGCCGCGAGGGAGGGGAGTGGACGGGCTGGAGTGAGTGTGTGTGTGTGTGTTTGTAGGTTGGGGACTCCTCTGTGAAGTCCATTCATGCCCTGCTGAATCAATGGAATTCTTTCTCCCGCTCTCTCTGGTTTTCCCTTTTTCTTTCACATTTTCTTATTCCCTCACACACTCTCTCTCCATCATCTGTTCTCGCTCCGTCTCTCTTTTATGGTTTCTATCCCTCTCGCGCACCGCATTCCTCCTGTCTTGCCTGTCACGGCTTTATGTCTGTGATGTCATTCAGGACAAAGAAGCCAAGCTTGCCTGGAATGTGAGACTGACTGAAGGAGAGGGAGACACACAGAGAGGGTGGGGGGGCAAGCAGAGAATGGGTGAGAAAAAGTCAAAAAACAGAGAGCGATATTATGAAAAATCCCATGAAATGGTAAAACAGTAAATCGCTTGGGATGGAAAGTTTTGTCTTCTCTGGAAAATGAATTGTAAAACTGTAGTTACTGCACATTGTTTAAAACAGAGGTTTTCCAAAGCTTCTAGGGACTTGCAGGAGGGAGAAGCATGCGGCAAAGAGCAACAGGTGCATGTTGGGAACAATGGGAGGTTATTGTATTTATTTTATCTTTTGATATATCCAGCTTACCACCTTACCGCACTGCCGGCAGTTGAATCTGCATCAGAGTGTGTGACACAACCCTCATAAACGCAACTATGAGACGTAAAAACACTTAAAGTCAAATTTGCATAATTTGTGTGAAACATACATTGTTATAGTGTGACTTGTGCTTCATCATAACATCCCATTTAAACTCCATAGACAAAACAACACTGTTTATATTTCAGAAGGCTCCTGAGAAACATTGTGTTTTTAAGTTTGAGTACCAAACCCTAACCCTAATCCTTGTGAGACTTGTCGGAATGTCTCTCTCCTTTCAGTTGTCTTTACCTTGCCAGATTCAATTTTATTTCTGTTATCATGAAACTGCAAAGTGAGGTAATTAACCTGGTTGACAAATGACCGGGACAGGTTGATTGGATTGTAGCTAATATAAGTTATCATTGAATAGACTCAATAGGAGCTTTTAAATAAGTTCTTTCTTTCTATCTCTCTTTGTTCCCCGAACTTGTTTCTATTAACAGTGCAGCAGCTTAATTATAATCAGTGCTTATCAAACAACAGATTTCACACTTAGTTCTGCAAAATTAATGTTTTGTTTGACACATGAAAACTGCGTGGATTCCAATTGACTATATCAATTATGAATCATCTCAGATAATCATGTTTTTTGTTACACTCTTTACAAAACCCTGTTTGGTTCTCCTAGGTAATAGATTAAGCATGATGAATCAATCACAAGAGGTGCAACAATATTATCATAAAAGATATGAAGTGGATTAAAATTAACATAATAAGGCAAAAAAAATACAACTAAGTTCTCAGCTCTACGAGATATTAGCTTTGCTAACTTAACTTGCGATATCCCTGAATTATATCATCACAATTGACTAGATATTAAGTAACAAAAGTCCCATAGATCAACCAATACATAACCAAACATGTGGTGGCAATTTGATGTGAATTAGTGGTAATTCCTAATGATTAAATACAAGTAAATATATGTGAAGTCTTGATTTGTTGTAGTTGTAGTTAATGGCTTAAGAAGTATTAGCGATTGTTTTCTAGCTCCATCAGTGAAGTCACTATGGGAACAGATAGCAAGGTGGCATCGCTCCTCCAAGGCATTCATCTCAATCTCACATTAACGTAATTCCATGAATGCATCACGTTCCCATAACAAAGTTGTCTGTGAATACGAAAAATGCATTCAGAGATGTCTACAAAAAATTAGGGGTCGATTTGTCCATAAATTAGGGGTCAGTTTCCTCTCTACTTCCTTGAACTGCTCCTGTTGCCAGGGAGCACTTCCCTGTTGGCCGTCGGGAAACTATTTTGATCCTCCGGGTACGTGAATGGCAGCGGTCTTTCTCTCTACGCCTGGCATGCGTGTTCTCACATACCGATGCTGTCATTTGTTTGAAGGAATAGATAAGGAGGATTATAAGAAAGTTCCCAAGGTTGTCAGGGATGAAAAATGCTGCACGGTGCAAGCGATAACTGTTTCTGCATGTTTTCCTCAATCCTCACTTCCCCTGATGTCAAGGTTAGAGAGGATGGGGAAGGGGTACAAGGTGGAAAAACTACCCAAATAGGAACATAGAAGGCATGATAGAACATGAGTACAAAGAGATGTCCAAGGAAATGAAAAGAAAAGGGACAAATTAGAGGAGAGACGATAAAGAAAGGAAACAGGAAATAAAATAATAAAATCAGGGGAGAGCAGAGGGGAGCATTAATATTCAGACTAAGGCAGAGCCACTGTGTGTGTCCCAATAGAGGAATATTTATGTCCGACCGCACGCTCACATTTGTGCGTGTGGAGTGTGACCTCTCTACAGAGGCCTGTCCGTCAGACGGACACACTGATGGATGAAGCTGTCACTGCCTGTGTGTCTCGCTTATCAGGCAGTCAAACACCCCTCTCTGTAGACCACACACACACAGATAGGCATGATCTTACACAGGGAGACACTTGCAAAAAGAAGGGACCAGATAGCAGAGAGAAGATAGAAGGTGAGAGTTGAAGAAATTGGTAAGCTGCAGAGAGGAGACAATGTGAGAAGAGATAGGAAGAAAACAACTTTCTGAGCGGACCACCTGCCACCATTGTCATACAACCTCAGTGATTCTAATTCATGTTGATCGAAAAAGAGAATGACAGAATTGGTGAAGGCTCATGCCTGGTGAACCGATACCAACCCAACCAAACACATCAGTTTCAAGCAGTGAGATCATTTACTCAAAAACTCATTATTACGCTCATTATTGTGCCATTATATAACGAGTTGATGTTAGACGACTAGGTTTATCTCTACTCAACACACTACTGTTTCTGGGTATTTTTCCCTATTTCTTTTCCCGCTCAAAGTAGGCAGAATTGTCAGCCTTCATCATCTTGAACGCTACAATCGCTAAATCCTTAAGTCTGCACTTAGTCACTTGTACGGCTTAGAGAATGACAATGTTATGGGCTGACATTTCTAAAATCTGGGTGAAGAGATGAAAAAGGTTGCGATTGATGGTAGCTTGGCTATTGAAAAATGGGTTCTTATGTGTAGGATGTCCAATGGCGCGCTGGTGGTGGTTCTCCCTGACCAATCAGTGTGCAGTCTGCAGTGTTTTGACCCTACAGTACCTTCTGGCATCAGCTCTGCTCGTTACATCCTCAACCAAGGTTGGACCAAAAAAAAAACAGGTGCCATCCACAAAATGTTGCCAATGGAAACAAAGAAAGATCGACTCATTGAGTAGCACCATGTCGTACCAAACAGTAGAACTACAGCATAAGTAACACATTACACCAATGTGAACATTCTCATTTAAAAGCCCCTACATATATTGAATTTAAAATATGTATGGCTTCAGAAACTCCTCAGTATCAAAGGCACTGGTGTAGACAGCAGTTCACACCAATTACGCTTACTCTGTACTTCCAGAGAGTTCTCAAAGCATCAAGCGCCTTTTTAGGATCAGATTATCTGAAGAGACAGATAGCAGCTGTCGTCTTTTGATTAAAAGAAGCTTTCAAGCATTCATTTACAAATGTAATGTTATTCTCCCTCATTACTTAAATGCTTAACTTAAAGCAAAGTTGAAATACTAAGCTCCTACAATACTCAATTTCAAGTCTGCAGAATATTAAATTATAAATACTTGAAAGTGTATTTTAGTGATCTAGTTGGATCAAATTGTAGATATTCTGTAAAAAACTGGGTGCATTAGAATTTAAGTAATGCATCATATCATATTAGCATATCATGTTTTTTTAATATATAAAAGTAAATATGAGTGTTACATAAATGCAGGAAAAGTAAAAAGTACAATATGTGCTCAGAGTATAAAAATAAAGGAGCATAAAATGGTAATACTCCAATATAGGATTGAATAAATCTACCCAGTTACGTTCCACCATTGGACACAATAAGCAAAGATGACCTCACTTCCTCTCCGTCATTAATAATTAATAATATTATAATAACATCTGTGTTTAGGATATTCAACTAGACCACATATGTATATATTTAAAAAAAGAAGACCAGGAGTTAAATAGCATGAAGTGAGTTAAGTTAAAACATGTTTTATACTTGACAGTACTGGTATATATTCCCTATTCCTCCTCACAGTGTATTATGCATTTACCGTGTAAAATGAAGCATCATGAGTGATGCCCAGAGGAGACAGAAGAGCTCTTTCCAATTTTCCAAGCGAGTGTTTCTCTGGAGAAGGAGAGCACGACTCAGCAGGCTCTCATCCTCCACTCTTCTTTACAAACTCAGGTAGTTTGTGTGTGTGTGTGTGTGTGTGTGTGTGTGTGTGTGTGTGTGTGTGTGTGTGTGTGTGTGTGTGTGTGTGTGTGTGTGTGTGTGTGTGTGTGTGTGTGTGTGTGTGTGTGTGTGTGTGTGTGTGTGTGTGTGTGTGTGTGTGTGTGTGGTGTGTGTGTGTGTGTGTGTGTGTGTGTGTGTGTGTGTGTGTGTGGTGTGTGTGTGTGTGTGTGTGTGTGTGTGTGTGTGTGTGGTGTGTGTGTGTGTGTGTGTGAGATACTCTCATATGCATGCCTGTGTGGCTCACCCACACAGCAGTACATTCTGTTATCCTTGGGGGTCCGGCTCTGCAAAGATTACACCGGCATCCCACTCTGGTTTCAAAACACAAACAAACACGGGTACACACACACCTCCACATTGACACACATTCCAAAGCATACCTGTGAACATACCACTCTACATGTACACACACACTCGTCCGCGCACAGCATCTTGGCTCTGCCACGGCTATGCTTTTCAATTTTCAGCTCAATTACATTCCACTGTTACCTATTCTAAACCTAGATCCCTCTTTTCCTGCAGGACACACACACACAAACATGCACTCGCACATACTTATTTAACAATTCTGCATCCCACTTAAGCCTAAGAATGTGTGGCCCTACTCAACTTGTACTGAAAGTGAAAACCACCTGCTACTGTGGAGACGTTTAAGAAGTTTTGGGACGCTAAGATTTAACAGGGCTGGATTGTGGGGACTTTTCCTGTTGCTGCATGTAGAATACATCAAAGAACAAGACTTAAAGGGGCTTTATTATGCTTTTTGGGGTTTTCCCTTTCCTGTAGTGGGTTTTTGTGTGCATGTAAACGGTCTGCAGAGGCTAAAATCCCTGTGTTCCCCCACATTAAGAGGCCTAACAATTAGCATAATACATCCTCTTTTAAGAAGTGTTTGTTTGCTTTGTTTCTTACCAATAGCATCCCCTCAAGGCCAGAGGAAAACCTAATATTCCAGGATAAAAGGCCACGCAGCACAGCCCGATATAATTCTAATTAAAAGTCCCATTCATCTTTACAAACCACAAACGAAAAATCATTCATGGCAAACTATCAGAACAAATATAAAGAAGTATGACAATAAATCTCAGAATGAAGAATATGCTCCGAATCTCTGAATCTTTCATTAAAACAAAGTCCTCGAAGTGAAGCAACATTTTTCGAGTCTGCTTCTAATCAAATTCTCATGATGGAGTAAAGGCAGCTGCTGTCTCAGCATGGCAACAGAAGGACACCATCAGTAAAGCTGGCACATTTTGTTTCATAAGTCCATAAAAAAAATCTGTTTCAAAACCAATATGTGACCTCATCATAAATGTGCTTTTAGTTTAAATCAATATTAGTCTTCTTTAAAATAAAAAATACACACACACTCACACACTCTCTCTCCCCCCTGGTCCTAATAGCATTGCAGGCGAGCGTACAAAGAGAACAAACAACCATGTAATGTGGCGGTTCCCTCTCATTGACACTGGGCACTGGAATGCAACACGGGGGTGCGAGGGGACGTGTGTGTGTGTGTGTGTGTGTGTGGTGGCTGTGTGTGTGGTGTGTGTGTGTGTGTGTGTGTGTGTGTGTGTGGTGTGTGTGGTGTGTGTGTGTGTGTGTGTGATGTGTGTGTGTGTGTGTGTGTGTGGTGTGTGTGTGTGTGTGTGTGAGTGTGTGGTGTGTGTGTGTGTGTGTAGTGTGTGTGTGTTGTGTGTGTGTGTGTGTGTGTGTGTGTGTGTGTGTGTGTGTGTGTGTGTGTGTGTGTGTGTGTGTGGGTGTGTGTGTGTGTGTGTGTGTGTGTGTGTGTGTGTGTGTGTGTGTGTTGTTTGTTGTACCATCCTGTCAGATTAGCCCTAATGATTAGCATTACTGAGAACTGACAGCAAGAGGAAGGAACAATGAGTGTCATTTATCCTCTTTTTTTCTCTCTTGCCCACTCACTTTCTTTTTTAGCTCTGTTCCTTGCTTTTAATCTCTGACCCCCCCTCACCCCCAAACTCCCCCCCCCCCAAGTCTCCTTCACCGTCTGCCTGCCTCGCGCTTCATGTTTTGATTCCCATGTGGTGTAAACTTTGCCCTGTAAAATAGAAACAACATTTTAAAAAGTACCAGATAAGACTTTCTATCACCAACAATATGTAAAAAGTGACACATAATCAATCAATCAATGTTTATTTATATAGCCCAATATCACACATGTTACATTTGTCTCAGTGGACTTCACAGTTTGTACAGAATATCACACACTTCCAACCACGCATACATTTAGACCATTAAAAACTGTTTGGCTGAATTAATATAATCACAGGTTACCATCTCAAAGCCCTGTAATAATGAGGCGCCGTGCGCAAATAGAGCAGTTTATAATCAGCTAATGATAAGTCGTGAGGGTTGAGGTTGAAATCAGTGGATACCCATGATTTGAAGAAGGGAAGGGGGGAGGTGAAAGAGATAAATGATTAAGGAGAAGGCGAAAAAAAAGGGACATGAGAAGATATTGAAGGCCTGATAACATACAGAGATATTCTCCCCGCCTCCAGGTTTTTAAATATTGATCTTCATGGGATTTACGCAGCATTTGGGGCTTTGAAAAATAACTGTGTCAGAGATGTAGCCTCTATCGATGACATCCAGCTACATTTATACAGCCTCTATAAGTACATAATATAACTGAAAAGGTCTTGCCATTCCTACTCAAAGGGAAGGAACAAAATGCAATGCATGCATCTAAATAAATAAGACAATTTGTGTCAAGTATAGAGATGGATATCGATAAAAGATACAACCAACATGGTGATAAATGATGAAAAAACATTTGTCAGTGGCTCAAATTATGTTTAAACGTTGCTTATGTATTGCAACATACTGAAACTACTACATCTGATAGTGTACGAGCAAAGAAGCAATGACTGTGTTAGAGTTTCAACAAAGTTTACTTCATCATAACATAAATCCTTCAGGGAATAAGGGAAAAAAAGCTCATATTTTCTCTTAAGGATGGGGTTTTTGCTTAGATCTCTCCCCAATTTTGTTATATCACAAAATCAACCTCAGGAGGTAGAGTTGGCTGGAGTACGAGGGGAATAAAAGCAGAGGAAGGGAGAGGGTCTTAAAAAAAAAAACCTCTAAACTGAATCCTCGGCTTGTGTGTTTGCTTTTATTTTCTGTTGAATCCAAACAGGCCTCAGAGGAATGAGGAGAGGTGTGATAAGAGCATCCTGTTGTGGTCGTGCCTGTGCCAAAATGCTGCTGAGGGAATGACATAACGTCTGTTTCTCCTTTTAAACATGTAGATGGACTCCCATTTGCTTTATAGCTTCAATTAAGCCCTTCTACTGGCCTGTTCTTGCTTTCAGGGCTGGAAAGTTAGGGACATTTTGTCTCAAGGGCGAGGGGAATTTAATTTTATGAATGCACTATCTGCTTTTGAATCTCTACGGAAGGACACTTAACGACGTATTGGATGGGTTGCATCCTTTATTCTTCTCAGTGTCATTTTCTTGTTGACAAGCAATACATCACTTCTTTTATGCACAGGGACCAGGTCATTCTACTCTGAGCTGGATTCAAAAAAAGACTGTGAATGGAAACGTTTCAGCATCTGCAACAACACAGCATTTCATTCTACATGACATACATGACATATTATATATTTTATTTGTCATTTAATTGTTTTATTTAAAACAGTTTGTTATTAACATTTAAAGCAGAATATTATAAAGTAACATTATAATTACCATGCTCGCACTCACACATATAGTACATGAAGTGGCTATGCCTCTAGTGGCCACCATACGTATTATATCGGAGATAAGGAGATGTTATTTTAAAAAAACATTGAGTGGATGGATCGGTAAAAAGAAACGTATCATTAGAGATTGCTCTTCCTATAATGTTGAAAATCAACAGTTAGCGTTGCTTTTTGACTGAATGTGTATTATTTCACCACCATACTGATAATCACAGCTTAACTCTGAGCCACCAGGGAGGACAGATGCTCCAACAAAAACTACTGATTCTGTATTATTCTGACTGATTGAGTGAAAACAGGGATTGAATTCTGTCAGTCCATTCTGTCAATTAATTGATAAAGTTTAGTTTGTGAAAGTCTGAAATACCTCCAATGGGTAACAGCCACATACAAAGAATGTTTTCATTTGAATAGGGGTCAGAAATGGTGTTTGTGTGTCAGCTCCTTTCATATTTAGTCAACCTGAACTTGTTTTTGTAGTTTTAGGATTATGTTGTACTCTATTTATGTGTTGCTCTTTGTTGTCATGCGACTGTAGCCTTGATATGGCGCGCCTCACAGGAAACAGAACTGCTTGATTAAAAAAAAAGTCACATTTTTCTTCTATTTGATGATCAGAATTGAGGTCGGGGTAAAGTTTATGTAATGACAAAGGAGCCTTTTTCGTGATTTCTCGCTTTAGTCGTGAAATAAAAGGTTGTTTACGAACATATATCGCCATCGTTTCTTTCTATTAGAGGACGTGAACAAGAATTGTGTGTTGTTTATTAGTAATACTTCTTGCACCATGATACACTACTAAAAGTCCCTAAAATATATTGAAGTACTGCCTTCCCCTATCTAGGAAAATGCCTGTTGACGGAGGTAATATTCTTTGAACCCGGTTAGGCAAACACTCGAGCTTCCCCTGTAGATCCAGGTTGAGTCTGTCCAAATGAACCAGCATGCCAAATCTAAAATGAGTTTGGATGTGTACTCAGCCCTAATCTCTCCAAGCATGCGGCCTTTCCCCTCACACAGTAATGAGTTACTGCCACACAGTATCATTAGCTCACTTACTGACACATACATCCTGTAAACGGCTCTAGTGTTAGCTATTTCTTGTGGATACTGTTGGGATGTCGCAAGGAGTTGAGATCTTCCAGAATGGTTGACCGGGGGCCAGTGCACAGCTGGTGTATGGAAGACTGAAATAACATTACAGTATCGCCAAGAATAACTGTTAGAACAGCCCGAGATGTACCCAACTGCATAACATGCTGTCTCTTTCTGTTGTGTTGGTTGTGTATTGTGCTTGTGCTTTCAGTCAGTGACTGTGTGCCCTTTATATCAGTAGATATGTGAATCTGAAGGTTTCACATTGTGCGGGAGGAGCCTTTGTGCCTCCACAGTAACGTGACACCCTTCATAACTCCGTACAGAGAACACGGTGCATGTAAAAAGACAGCAAAAAGCAGCTGGCTGAATTCACAATAACGGCCTGGAGCTTTACAGGCCAGACACTTTTGATATCGCTCCATCTCTCCGTCTTCCTGTCTATCCGACTGTCTGTCTAGCTTTTGAATCTGACAGATAAATCTAAAAGGAGTCAGCTGTTCGGATTCAGACGTTTGGGATTTGGGTGGTACCTGCCTGTCTCCTCTCTCTCTCTCTCTTCCTCTGTGAGTGATGGCAGTTAGCTGCCGGTGCATGTGGCAGACTGACACCTCTGATTGGTCAATCCCATCTTGTCACTCATTTCACCGTCACGGACACCGCGGCTAAGAATGCAATTGTCGTGGTAGTGACAGAGCCTCAGGCTATTATTGCCAAGGTGACACAGAGCTTTACCTCTTAGGGAGACTAGAGACAACTCAACTCAGCAGCTTTAACACACTTACATTTATATTTTGCAGCACAATGATTCCTACTGCTTAGTTGTGCTGACTGGAGTCTCTGTGATAAAATGGCTATTTCTTGTAACATTAGTGAAGTAGCATTATGGCCGCCTGAATAGCTCTCCTCGTTATTCTAAGGCTTCACCAAAAGCTTTCTTAAAGTGTCTTCTTAAAAGTCATTGTGTTGATCGCCTTTTTAACCTTATCTTTGTTTCAGTAAAGAGTCTGGTGGTGTTTGTACATGTAGTTGAGATGGCACTGAAAGAGAGTTTGTGTTTTCTACGGAAGCCCTGAGAGCCAATTAGTTAAATACAAATAGTTGTCATCCAAATCTGTTCTAAATAGATTTTTTCTCCTGTGTTTATTGCTCGAGAACAGGTGGAAGAATATTTTTCTATCAGGATCATTATTGTGAATGTGTTACATTATAATCTTACCTGTAACATTATTGGGTACGATGTGATTATAACAAACAACAGTATTATACACTTACAATTATCCTGTCTGAATAAAAAATGTTGCTTTTCACCTGTTCCACTGATGGACACCATATTCTTCATTACATTGACAAAAGGTTCTGGCTGGAAAGGAATGCGAGTCCTCGGCACAGGGACTGAGCTCCAGTACATTACATGGGCTGCCAACTAAACTAAGTGAGCCATATAAATCCTTTTTAGTAAAGGTTTTTCAAGGTAGAAAACAATTTAGGCCAGAAAATGAATCACCGGATAAATGTATTGTTTGCCTCCCACGGCCTCTGTAGCATCTTCAGTAAAGTACAGCAACAGGCACCTGACACACAAAGTTATTGTCAAATGTACCAGATATGTAGCGAAGAACAGAGTGAAATACTTGGTCTGCCCTCCATCTTCCACTTGGAAAGTGAAAGGTGTTTACTTATCAACTCCTGATGCTCACATAAGGTATTCATCCTCCTTTAATTCGTTCATCTCTCACACACGACTATTTTTTTAATATATTTTTATTTTTCAGTTATAAAATAAACAGACATTGCTCCAGATAACAGAACATACAACAAAACATGTAACATCAAACAACTAAACAAAACACAACATTTGCAAGGATGACTTCCTAAGACAGCTGATTGTGACATACACAGGACATTACATACACAATACATTATAGATTACACAGGAGATGTCATATTGACAGGGTCAGATAGGAGAGCTGCGGACAGTGAACCGCAATCCTCCTGTCTCCCCTCAAAATCCCCCAGCAGAGAAGCTGCACGCTCCATATTCAGTAGGTCCAGATACTCACACACGACTATTGATGTATCTGGTTTTGAGTGTCACCGTGTATTACTTACAGTGTGCCAGGTGTTAGACTTCATACCATTTTGGCTCTGTGTTTGACCTGCTGCAGCGCCCCTGACAAAGGCAATTCAGTCAGACAACTCACGTGTTTCTTTAATATGTTTATTAGAAGCAGCATATAGTTGAGTTTGGTGACTAGGCTCGGGCATCATCACTCCACAGATATACATAGCACGATGAGTGATGATTAAATAACTAACCCCCGAGCCTACAGGTGGAAGCTGGGGTGGTGGTGGGGCAGGCAACGTAGAGGTAGCTGCAGCGATAGCAGCAGCAAGCAATGCATGGAGAGAGATCTGCAGGTTAAATAGAGCAGCATATTAAGGAGACTCTGTTTGGTTGGTTGTAGAGTGGCAAAGGGCGTTATGTATGAATGCAGCAGTGCTCGAGTTGACTGCCCTAACTAGCTCGCAGGCTTCGCCCCATTTATAAGACTTACCTTCTCCCTATGCTGAGGGAGTTCAAAACCATTGGATCCCTAAAGTGACCACCCGTTATCTATCAAAAGTCATTATTTAAAAGTGTTCACATTAATCTAGCTTGCTTCTATTTGTCCTTTTGAAGATATCATATTGTCTGTAATTGATGTGACAAAGAAAGGAATTGAAACAGTTCCTTTCTTCGGTGCTGGCCTGAGAGGGTACAGCTTAAAGAAAAACTCCCAGTTTCACTAAGAAGATTACTTTTTAATGAATGAATCACTCGTGAGTGGCGCGCTGTTTCTCAACTATCCTGGCAATCTTCACTAGCGCTGTCGAGACAAATAATAATGAAATATGGGAAGAATGAAGTAGCATGAAAGGAATGCCTGGCCTCTCATAAGCTTCTGGATTCAATGCTACTAGTTTTTGCAGAGGTCTGGTGGAAGTTAAGCACACTAAGGACGACTGGATAGCATAGACATATCAATATGAAATGTTCGACAATACAGCAAATGCATAGAGTTGTTATAAGTAGTTTAAGCATAGGGATGTGTTTTTTGTTTACACTTATTCTATTTAAAGCACCTCCCAACCTTCATTCAGGACGTGAATGAGCCATACTATGAATATTAAAGGAGTAGAGATAAAAGAGAGAAGCAGAAAAAGCAAAGAAATAATCAGAATTTGTTAAAAAAATTGCAGGGATTCAGATGGGAAAAGGGACAGAGAGACACGTGGGATGGTGCACTGGGCAGTGAAAGAATTTGCTCTCCTGCTAAGAGATAATAGGCGTCTCTCAAAAGACAAACAAACTCCCAAGCTGCCATTTGGACTCTGAAGCTACATTTTTTATTAAAAAAAGAAAGAAGACCGCATGGGATAAGCGTTTTGGGAATGGAAAAACCGTCCAATTCAAAGTCGTGTCATCAGGTCAAAACTCAGATTTCTACACACACAAATTGTATTGTATCTGGCCCATCAGGTGATTTTTGTTGTGCAGAAGGAAGGTAGGAAGAGGTTGAAAAGTCAAAACAAGGTGACGTGTTTAGAGGTGTGAAGCCGCTCGGGCAATCTTGTTTGATTTCCTGTGAAACGGGAGCTGTTATTCCAGAGCTTTGAGAAAGATTTGTGATTTCAGGTGGCTAAGTGAGCATGTGTGCATGAGAGAGTGAAAGACAGGCCTGGGGGGGGGGTGATCTAAGTGTCCAGGTATAATGGCCGTCTTCCTGTGTCTGACCCTGAGAGCAGCAGAGGTCAAAGCAAACCTTTCAAAAACCTCTCCTTTCATACCTCTTTGCAGTCCTTTTTAAAGAATAACCCCTGTTTTAATACAGTTTGGATCACATTTTTAAACATTTGGCAATCTGCCTTTTAGTTTTGATGAAATACATGAACAATATACTGCAACTTTTTTTATTTGTTGTGGTTCCTTTCACCTTTGTCTTTTACTTATCAACTCCTGATGCTCTCATAAGGTATTCATCCTCCTTTAATTCATTCATCTCTCACACACGGCTGTTTCCAATTGGCCCAGAGACATTCCCGGAATGCCGCGTGTGTGTGTGTGTGTGTGTGTGTGTGTGTGTGTGTGTGTGTGTGTGTGTGTGTGTGTGTGTGTGTGTGTGTGTGTGTGTGTGTGTGTGTGTGTGTGTGTGTGTGTGTGTGTGTGTGTGTGGTGTGTGTGTGTGTGTGTGTGTGTGTGTGTGTGTGTGTGTGTGTGTGTGTGTGTGTGTGTGTGTGTGTGTGTGTGTGTGTGTGGCTATTTGATACAGATAAAATACAAAAAGAGAAGGAGAGATTTGGCAGTTGAGAAGAAAATACCTACAGACGAAATGTAAACCAGAATCAAAGGAGAGTAAAGACTACTGGGTTTGCATGGGTTTCAATTATTATGCTGCTCATCAATTTATCTCAGGGATTGTGTAAATCAAATCAAATCAAGTTTTATTTATATAGCACATTTATAAGCGATTTTTGGTCGAGCCAAAGTGCTGTACATATAATAAAAATATTCTACAGTAGAGACACTTTACAGCAAATACAACAGCACAGATTGTTCAGAATATCAGTTTGAGAAAAACAACACCCTCTATCCTATTCCTAAATCAGACTGGTGGTTATTTATAATCAAGCTGAAGTAAAGGGCAAACCAACACACAAATCAGCCTATTGATCTAAAGTACTGTTCCCATAAAACTGAACTGCATTGTTAATTATGTTTCAAGGAAGACCTATTTATGCTGGGTCAAACCAACAAATGACACAATTCTGAAATGAAAAGATTCAACTTCAAATGTGCATCCATAACTTGAATGACTTAACCAACACACTTATTTAAAGCCAAACCATTATTTTATTACACCTAACCAAGTGCTTTGGTTGCTTTTTTAATTTGTTTTCTTGCAATGTAAAACATGTAATACGTGTTTAAAACATTTGGACGTTTATTTGGATGAGAATGTTATATTGAGAGTTCCACAAATATATCCCAAAATCGAATGGTTTGTCACGTCTCTGAGACGCATCTAGAGATCCAAAGGTTTATGCTAATAATGAAAGGCACTCTTTGGATCATAACTTGGCTCTCAGACATACACATACTTTTCAAATGTATGCACTTTACAATTCAATTCAATAACATATACATAAAATTGCATATTCACAGACAGTCCTCCGCACACACACACATAGACATCACATGTGCGTTTGGGCTTGTTGGATGGCTTAAGAGTGCCGGGTAAAGATGTTACACCACAATTGCATTACCGTTAGCCACGTCAGCTGGTCTGGACAAAAAGGCACCACAGCGTCTCAGTTTCTGTCTTTCTCTGACGTTGTCCTCCAGTTTTATTTACATTCCTTCTTTCTCCCATGACATATGACTCAGCTAATCTAAAATACAGTGAGCCCCAGCGTTGGCAGGGACGAGTCCATCGGAGACCAAAGCCATCTGCCTAAAATAGTTATGCCACTCTACGCGGCACCAAGAGGGTCCAGATCTTTCCAGCAGGATTTTTAATATGAAAAACGTGATTTTTAAACCAAATGAGATGAGCATGATGGATAGACAGACTGATAGATGGGCGGATTGGTTGGCGGTTGTCCCTTGGTTGGTTTTTCTTAACTGTGTTCAGCACAGATTGTGCTAGGTTGAATTGATTCCATGAATGTTGAGGATGAAGGATATGAGTCAGGGTCAGGGACAGTTGCAGTTTTTAGTTTTTGGGCCAGTTGTTTTTGGGCCAGTTGTCTAACGATGGTCTACCATTCGGAGGGTGTCGCTGGTTCCATTCCTGGCCCTTGAAGTCAACATGGCAAAGTATTCTTGGGTAAGATACTGAACAAAACATTTCTCTGTGACGGATGGATTTGTTGGCGGTCCCTTGGTTGGTTTTTCGGCACAGATTGTGGTTGGTTAAATTCATTCCATAAAAGTTAAGAATGAATGGCAGCCCGAGTTAGGATTGGGACCCAGGGACATTTGTATTTTTGAGAAAATGTGGCTCAAGAGTTTTCCACCAATGCTTGTCTACCAATGGTTGTACCAGTCGGAGGGTCGATGGTTCGGTTTTTTCTCACGTATTGTAGGCACGGCTAACAGTTATCTGTGCTTTGGATAATGGTAAGAAATGTAGTGCAGTGTGTTTCTGTCAAGGCCAAAGACAGTTTGAACACCATAAGCCCGATTGCATTTAAATAAATAAAATAAAAACACAAAAAGAAACAATGAATGAATGTAAAGAAAAGGCATTCATTCTTGTTTTCATAGCAAGATAATCCACTACAAACACGTGAATGCGAGCGCACACATAGAGATGCAAACGGACAAACACACACAAAGCAACAGGGAGGCTGCTAACACAAGCAAATAGCAATTACTACAGCGTCTGCAGCCTAGCAACCAGGCCACTGGATGTCATTGTCCCCCATTGTGTGTGTGTGTGTGTGTGTGTGTGTGTGTGTGTGTGTGTGTGTGTGTGTGTGTGTGTGTGTGTGTGTGTGTGTGTGTGTGTGTGTGTGTGTGTGTGTGTGTGTGTGTGTGTGTGTGTGTGTGTGTGTGTGTGTGTGTGTGTGTGTGTGTGTGTGTGTGTGTGTGTGTGTGTGTGTGTGTGTGTGTGTGTGTGTGTTGTTGTGTTGTGTTGTGTTGTGTTGTGTTGTGTTGTGTTGTGTTGTGTGTGTTCTTCTGCAAGACCCAAGATGTTGGTGTGACAGGTTGAGAATGGTGAGACTGCAGGAGAGGAAGTGGCTTATAGGGAGTATAACTTAAGAGTAAATTATTAATATATATGTATTCCAACTAAGACTGACTATATTACATCATGACTTTGATCAAGCTATCTAATTGATTCAAAACTAAGATCCTATATTGATTGGTGGTAAATGGTACTCAATGTTCTGAGATTGTGTTGTTATGCTACAGTAGCTGACGCAGCACCTGAGATCACTTCCAAAAAGTTTTTCACGTTCTCAATATTTTACGTTTAACGTTATATTTGTTCGGTACACTTTGGTACACATGTGTACCGAACCGAAGGGCCCGTACCGAATAATTTCGGTACGGGTACGTATACCGTTACACTCCTAATATACAGCAATATTTTACAAATGAAAGACACTTTTTTCCAACATTTCACTGTGACTTAAAGTGACATATTAGAGAGAAACGATTGTATCATGATAAAAGTTGTACATTTTAGGGTGATTGAATATTCTCTGAGATAATAAAGTAATTAATTTACCAGTCTTATCTCAGATAATATTATAATTTATCTGTGGTAAATGTAAGGATTTAATCTCTAAATATGACCTTGTCCCCCAACGCTGTATTTCCTTTATTTTTCTATTTGCAATGTGAGCAGTTAATACTATGACACACTAAATAATAAAACATATCAATCACATTTTAAATATGTGACTAGAAGAAACCCCAAAGAGATATACTGCTCTTAACAAATGTTTCTGCCTTAAAGCCATGTGGCGAACCATAGCTTGTATGGATTTCTTTGCATTGGCATTGTATTTTATTTAAATGCAATTTCTACAGATTCAACAGGAAACATGCATTCATCTTAACAGAAAAGGTGTCACTTTTTTCCCGGCTTCATTATGATTTGTGAGCCGTAGTCTACAGTAAAGTGAGTCTCTGACCTATTACCATTTCAAAGTCACCTGTGTGTTTCATGAGGCTATCAAAGAGCTCCTTCAAAACCACATTCAGTGTTTAGCAATTCAAACCAGATGATGAAAGCGCTCTGATTCAAATAACGTGTATTCATGAGCAGAGTCCTGAATGGGTCACTGATAGAGGTAGAGTGCTATACCAATAAAGGACAACATGCACAATGTTGTTTTAATTAAAACAACAATGAAAACTCATCTCTTTCGACTCCACTTCGAGCGTTAGAACTATTAACGAAGCACTTTTATACTAATAAAGGACTGGCTTACCTAAAGCCAGTTGAGTAGCACTTGAAATGTTTGGCTCTATGAAACCTGATGTACTTATATGATTCTGTTTTCTTCAAGGTTGTGTCTTCCTGGTCGAATGTACTTATTGTAAGTCGCTTTAGATAAAAGCGTCAGCTAAATGCAATGTAATGTAATGTAATTACAATTTGGGTACTACATTATTTGATATTCATTCTGTCTGATGCATGTCTTAAGTTTCTCAAGGGCACATTTGTAGTTTGATGAAAGAATGCCGTCTTGTCTATTCTCTCCATTTTTTTTTTTTCACGTATTTTCTCTTCCCTCAGTTTCTTGCGTCCTTTTTCCCCTTCTTTTTTCCTCTCTCATATCACACATTGCCAGTAAAACCACAACTACGTTTGTTGTCTATTTATTTTGGGACTTAATTCATATAATTGCATTGACAAAATTAATATTAATTTGCAAAGATTAGGCTTAAAAGTTGAAAATGAACACTAACCAAAGTCTGACTTTTAAGGGAATTTGTAATTGATGCCAAACTTTATTTTGAGTTGCAAACATTTATTTTCCATAAATGGTGTCACTTCTAACAGATAAATGACAAACCAAAAAAATGTATAAGATTGTACTTGCTATAATAAAAACCTTTTATTAAAATACTTGTTGCTTTTTTACACTCGTTTTTAGAGAAATGTGCAATGTTGAGGAAATAGAATTGTTTACACTGATAATCCGTATCAGAGGATTTTGAGTTGTTCACTGTTTCTTTAGACAAGGTCATGATTAAAAAAAGAAGATAAACCAAAAACATGATACATTTGGTCACATGACTTGTTCTGAATAAATTCACATTTCCTGTTTTTCGACATCTATAAGTGGTAAATAACCCAGACATCTGAGTAGCATTTATTGGGCAAAGTTTACTTACTCCTTTCTTTTATGCTTGGCTTTTTAAACCATGATATACAGCTGGCATTTAGATGTCAACACCTGTCTTCCTGTGCACATAAACCCCTTGCGTTATGGGGGTCATTTAGTATTGACGGTGCAGACCACGTTCTCACTCCTAACAAACCTCGTCCCTTCGGAGGAGCCCCACAATATGAACCCCCCTGCTAGGAGCCTCAACGGTGGTTTGATTGACACCGCTCACACTTGGCAAAATGAACTAAATTAAAGGGTCAAATACTCCAGGGTGCAAATAAACCTCTCCAAACATCGCTGCTGTGAACACACAGTTGTGCGCATCCTCTTGTATTTTCTCTAATGCTTTTTCCTCTCTTGAATCGTGTCTATCATTCAACTTCTCCATCTCCTTACTAAGCTGGTTTGATTGATTATGGCCACAAAGCTGATAGGAATACCTGCAGCTCTGGTGTGTGTGTGTGTGTGGGGGTGTGTGTGACAATGTGACATGACTTTGACTGAAGCTCTCAGATGATGAGCCAATGGATCGAGATGGCCCCAATTAGTCTTTGATTAATTGAGTTTGGTTGTATGTCGTCCCTGGAACCTCATCGTTGACGTTATTGACAGGCTAATTAGTTGCTGTGGTGACTGCTTAAACACAGCAGGATTGTGTGTGACTCTGAAATGACCCCAAGGCAGCCAATCAAGTGTGTGTGTTGTGTGTGTGTGTGTGTGTGTGTGTGTGTGTGTGTGTGTGTGTGTGTGTGTGTGTGTGTGTGTGTGTGTGTGTGTGTGTGTGTGTGTGTGTGTGTGTGTGTGTGTGTGTGTGTGTGTGTGTGTGTGTGTGTGTGTGTGTGTGTGTGTGTGTGTGTGTGTGTGTGTGTGTGTGTGTGTGTGTGGATTGATACAACTTGAGGGGTGATCCCAAGATGTCTTGATATCACAATTGCAAAATAATTAAACGGGATGCTGGTACAACGTGAGAACGATTTATCAAGGCATTGTAAACCAAAAAATAACTCGTTATTGTGTTTTTCATCAAGAAAAACTGATTAATGATCCAGAGGGAAATGTCAGCATCCAGGGAAAGGCTGGCAGAGGTCAAAAAAGGAAAGGAAACACTTACTGTACTTAGTGCTCCAAACAACACTGAGTGCCCCTAAAACTGGCTGCAAATGAATCACCTCAAAAGGCATTAGTGGAGGGAGAAATGTGATCGGTCATGGGTATTTTTCTGGGGCTACAGGAAGAAAACTCATCGCAGAGGCAATAGTAACACTTAAATGTGTTGTAACAGAATAACTCTCCATCTGCTTTTTGTAACTCCCTCTCATTCCTGAGGTATTGCCTTTCCTTTCATGCTGTTTTCTCCACTTTTTTCCTACACTGAGACCTTCTTGCTTACTTTTGTCACAAAATACTTTTAACAATCAGCTTCTAAATCCATGCTCATTGTTATTTGGCCTATTTGTAGACGGTTGGTTATTGTTGCAGCATCACCTGTGTTTTTTTTGTGACGTAAAGGAGTGAACCCATTAGTTCACTTATTCTATGTTCAAACCAAAGTGAAGGTAAAACCAACCTCTTGTTAGCCAGAGTAATGTATTTCTTTCAATTAATGATTTTTTTGCAAAAAGATGAAAGTTTAGTAGCAGTCATTGTGCACTCCAGATGCAGTATAGGTATTAAAATGCTTCTACTAAGTACAACATTTTGACGATGGCATACAAAGGCCATTATGGGATCAAATTAATAATTGAAGAGCTGGTGATGGGGGGGACATGTTCTCAGAAAAGTACTTTCAAGAATATAGTCATACATTTCTTGTTAATGTACCTCTTTACTTTCAGAAAATACCAGCACTTTGTAAATGTACAACTTTTTCTTGGATTATAAACCCGCTCCTCTGGCTCTCTATTTCATAATTGGCCCAAATTTCCCCTAATATCTATTAGTTTGATCTTATCAGTAGTTTCCAATTTGGTGCCAATATCTTTCTTTACACGTCAAAGTTCTCATTCATAACACTCCGTTCGATGTCTCACTATGGGATGCGCCTCATCGCGGAGCAAACAGAAGCATCAATCTCATTACGCCAATCCTGATTGGCTGGAGATCTTGACGTCAGCATCAGGGAATTCACCCCCTATAAGTAGCTTGCGCCACGACGCATGCGTCATTCAAACACCTCTTCTCGCTTCAGAGCACATCTCTATAGTAGCCGGACAAGCTTAACGGTCCACAGACTGAACCCAAATATAACCATTTCGGTCGACGGGCACTCGCCGGCTACTCCTTCTGCTTCGCAAGAAGACGGTAATACTAACGCCAGTTAGTATTGAAATCGACCTCGCCGTTCTCTTTCCCCGGAAAGTAAGGTGGGTCTGATTTTTTCAAGCTAGCAACACACCTGTTGCTAGCTCGCTCCCTCACTATCGACACCACGGTAGCGAGGACGTTTTTTCTTTTCTCTTCCCCACGGAGGAGGAAAGGATTAAAGGAGCATACTGTCACACCAGTCAGTATTCTCCGGGAATAAAGGACCTACACCGTCCTTTTCTCCGGATTAAGGACAGGGTGGTAACACCTTTTTTCTCCCAACTTACCTGTTGAGAGCGGGTCCTCTCCATGCCACGAGGCGAACAAGATGGACGCCTCTCTCCCTCACACCAGAGGAGTCAGGGACTCGGTGGCTCGACTCTGCGGCTGCGGGTTGAAGATCTCGGGCACAGACACACACCAGGTCTGCTCGTCCTGCCTCGGGCTGGAACACGCCCGAGGCGCTATCGACAACCCCGGCTTGTCACCGTGAAGAGCCTCCGCCGACGGCTAGCACGCCAAGCTAGCCTGTCGGAGCAGGACCCCCCCATGTCCACTGACCTGCCGGCCGGCAGTCAAGACGCGGGGGCGTCCGCTGTAGAGAGTGAACCCCTCTCCGTGTTGGTCTGGGGCTCATTATCTGTGATGGCTGCAGAACCGGAATCCCGCACCCTGGCAGGCCGGGACCCGGTGACGGCAAGACACGCGGGAACGGGACCCCACGCTTTACCGAGCTGGGGCTCCCGGTTAGACCTCACCATGGTCTCACCCGCGGAGGATGTCCTCGAGCTGGACTACGATGAGGACGAATAGGACGCCTCGGTGTTCCTCCTGTCCGAGTCGGATGAACATGAAGAGGACATCTTCATGTCATCGGCTCAGGCTGCAAAGCCTGGAGCGAGGGCTGCTCTCCCGGGCGATAGCACACCAGCTTCGCCCTGTCTGAGCATGGACCTGCAGGCCGTGTGTAAACGCGCCGCGGCCAGACTCGACATCCCGTGGCCTGAAATGGCCAAGGAGACCTCCAGGTCCCGCTACGAAGGGAAACATTTTCCCCAAGCAGCGCGGACGAAGAGGCAACTCCTTCCGGTCTTCCCGGAGATTTTGGATGAGGTGTCGGTCTCGTGGAGAGACCGGCCCTTCAGCAACGAGGTCCCAATCCAGGGTGCCTCCTCCCTAGACTGTGACGGAATGGAGAAGCTCGGCCTGCTCCGCATACCGCCCATGGAACCGCTGGTAGTGGCCCACCTCCTACCGAGGATGGGCCCGTCACCAAGCAGGAACCCCACGCTGCTAGCAAAGTCGGACCGATTTCAGTCGACACTGACTGAACGGTCCTACAAAGCCGCAGCGTTGTCCGCCAGGGCCCTGAATGTGTCCTCGCTGCTAACCGCTTAACAAGCGGAGCTCTGCGAGGACCTGTCGGGTAACCCGGGGGCAGCCACTCTGGACGAGATGGCAGCGGTCACGGACATTTGTCTCCGTGTCCAACGCTGCGCCGTCCAGGCCACGGGCAAGGCAATGGGGATCATGGTGATGCAGGAAAGAGCGAGATGGCTCAACCTCACCAACCTCCCAGACCGGGAAAAGGAGGATGTGCTGGATATGCCCATCGTTCCCGAGGGAATTTTCAGCTCCGATCTCGCCTCCATGCAAAGGAGGTATGAGTCGAAAAAGAAGGAGGACGAGGCACTCCACCTCTGCTTCCCTCAAAGGGTCCAGCCGCTGCCTTCGCAGCAGCAGTCCTTCGCCCAAGCTGCCTCGAACCCTGCTCGGTTTAAAACACCGAAGACGCAGAGGTCGCAGCCCGCCCAGAGTCCCCAGCCCAGGCTGGAGACGAGGGCGAGCTGGCCTAGAAAATCTCCGGTTCCGGCTGCAGCTCAGGCGCAGCCAACCCAGAATTTCGGCCAGCAGTCGAGGAAGAAGAAGCGAGCGGCGTGACAGCCTCTCCTTCTCCCCTCTGTGACAGCTGGAAGTCCACGGTTCCCCAGCTCTAAATGTGTTCCCGCCGCCTCGAGAGATGCCTCAACACCATCCTCAAGTCCGCACAAACACATGTCACACATTTGTTGATTTTTCTGTCATAAAACATTTGCCGCTGACGCATCCAGGCGTCAGGCCGAGGGCGCAGCTCAAAAAAATGAAAAGAAAAACAATAAAACCAATAAACAGCCCGTCAACTGTTCCCCTTCTGAGAGCAGCTACGGCATCTCTCAAAAGGCGGATTACAGGCGGGTCTGTGAAGGCACCACCGCCACGCGCATGCGCAGTGCCGGCTGGGGCTTTAAAGGCACCACCATCACGCGCATGCGCAGTGCCGGCTGGGGTTGTGAAGGCACCACCGTCATGCGCATGTGCAGTGTCGGTGGGGATTGTCGAAAAGAGGCACCACTGTGTTCAGACACTAGAGGGCCCCATAACACAACAAATAGAGACTCAAGAGGGGAAGAGACGTGACATCTCCAGGAGCATGCAGTGGAAGATGCTCACATCATCTGCTTGGGTTTTCAAGACAGTAACACGGGGCTACAGACTCCAATTCGCTGTCACCCCCCCTCGCTTCTCCGGCATTCTGCATTCGCAGGCCCGAGGAGAGTCAGCCCATATTCTGGAGAGAGATTCTCTCACTCCTAGAAAAGAGGGCTATATCTATTGTACCCGCCGAGCAGAATCAGGGCGGCTTCTATTCCAAGTACTTCCTCGTTCCCAAACGGGGAGGGAACGGAATTCGGCCAATACTTGATTTGAGGGCTCTGAACAAATATCTAAGAAGATATAAGTTCAGAATGCTCACTCACACATCTCTGCTGCGGCTCGTGCGACAAGACGACATCAGTCGACCTGAAAGATGCGTATTTTCACATCCCAGTACATTACCCACACAGGAAATATCTGAAATTCGCATTTCAGGGGATCTGTTATGAATACAGAGTACTCCCCTTCGGTCTGTCTCTCAGTCCAAGGGTGTTTGTACGATGTACGGAAGCCGCGATAGCCCCGTTAAGACAACAGGGTATTCGCCTGGCGACCTACCTGGACGACTGGCTGCTTCTCGCACAGTCGGAGCAGGAGGCTGTTACGCAGACAAATGTCCTCGTAAAGCACCTGCTCAACCTGGGTTTCATAATAAACACAGAGAAGAGCATGTTGTGCCCCTGCGCAGACTACTCTTCCTGGGTTTACGCCTGAACTCGGTGCCCTTTTCAGCTCGCTTGTCAGCGGAAAGAGTGAAAGCTTTCAGAGCTTGTCTCGCTCTTTTCCAGCTGCGCAAACATGTTCTCTTCAGATCATGCCTGCGATTGCTGGGGCTCATGGCGTCAGCCATCCTGGTCGTACGACTGGGACGCTTACACATGAGGGAGTTTTCAGCGCTGAGGTGGCCGCCCTAAAACTAAACCCCACTAAACCATGGCGTGCGGAGAGTGATGGTTACTGTGAAATGCGTAATGGCACTGCGCCACTGGCTGCACCCCGACTTTTCTAGTACGAGGTGTGCCTATGGGTGCTGTCCTTTCACGGAAAGTGGTCACCATGGACGCATGTCTGACAGGTTGGGGAGGTATTTATGAAGGTCGCCCGGTGAGGGGTCTCTGGAGCAGAGACCTCCAACAGGCGCACATAAATTACCTGGAGCTATTAGCGGTGTTTCTCACCCTAAAACGCTTTCTGCCTTTCCTCAGGGGACATCACGTCCTCGTGAGGACAGACAATACGACCACAATATCGTATATTAACCGCCAAGGGGGTTTGCGTTCTCTCCAGTTACACACACTGGCGTGCAAACTGATCCTATGGAGCGGTAGGCGTCTCCTCTCTCTGAGAGCGACGCACGTACCGGGAGTGATGAACCTCGGGGCAGATCTACTGTCCAGAGGTATACCACTTTATGCAGACTGGACTCTACATCCAAGGATTGTGAGCCAGCTGTGGGTGCGTTACGGCAGAGCCGCGGTGGATCTGTTCGCATCGAAAGACAATGCTCAGTGTCAGCTGTTATTTTCGATGCGCGATCTAAATGCACCGTTAGGCGTGGATGCACTCGCGCACGATTGGCCCCCGGGCCTTCTGTACGCGTTCCCACCCCTGGCTCTGATACCCCCAACTCTGGCCAGAGTGAGAGAGCAACGCCACACACTTATCCTGATAGCTCCGGCACTGGCCAGCTATGTACTGGCTAGCGGAGATATATCAGCTGCTGTGCGGGCAGCCATGGCAGCTCCCACTATGCAGGGACATACTGTCCCAAGCGGGGGGGCGATCTTTCACCCACACCCAGAGCGCTTGGCTCTATGGGCCTGGCCCGTGAGTGGTACAATCTGAATACAGTGTGACATGAAGCTGACCCTGGCAGCTGCCAAGCGAGCCAGTGGCACTCATGCACTATCTGTACAGTCTTCATGCACTCAGTTCGCCCCAGGGCAAACAGAGTGTGGTTGAAGCCCAACCCTGCCTTTATCTTAAGGCGGTTGGTTCAGGTACCACATTTGACATTGAGGCATCCTCCCCGCCACTGTATTCCTCCGGGGAACAGCGGCCAGATTTGCCGTGTCCAGCCCGTGCTTTACGCACGTACAGGGACAGATCAAGGGTGCTTCGTCATAATGACCAACCCCTTGTGTCCTGGGCTAACCCTTATAAGGGCAAGCCTGTTACTAAGCAACGGCTCTCCCACTGGTTTGTGGAAGCAATTGCTTTGGGGCTCATACGAGTCAGAGTTCGCAGGCACCCTCGGGTCCGCAAGCTCTTTCGACTCAGGGTCTGGCTGCATCCTGGGCTCTGTCCAGGATGTCTCCCATCCAAGACATTGGTGCAGCGGAGAGCTGGTCCTCGCCGCTCACTTTTGTCCGCCTCTTAACAGGCTGGACATTCTGCTCCCAGTGTGACTCAAGCAGTGCTGGACACCTGGTTGAGTCAGAGCTCCAGCCTGTTAAGTTCTGGTTGGTTTGGTGATTTTCGAGATAAGCTCGTCTGACAATACGGGAGCTACAATTTCCCATAGTGAGACATCGAACGGAGTGTTATGAATGAGAACTATAGGTTACTTACGTAACCCCAGTTCTCAGAGTAACATGAAGTGAGATGTCTCACCAGACGGCCCTCCTTGCTATGGTGAAGCGAGAAGAGGTGCTTATTTTGAATGACGCATGCGTCGTGGCGCAAGCTACTTATAGGGGGTGAATTCCCTGACGCTGACGTCAAGATCACCAGCCAATCAGGATTGGCGTAATGAGATTGATGCTTCTGTTTGCTCCGCGATGAGGCGCATCCCATAGTGAGACATCTCACTTAATGTTACTCTGAGAACTGGGGTTATGTAAGTAACCTATAGTTTCTGTTTGATTTACTTTGTTTGGCAACCAATTTCCAAGGAGGGATTACACCATCCTGACAAATGTATTTTTCCATCTCGATCCAGATCAACTTTCAAGCCATTTATGGAAAGAACATTCAGAAAAATTATTTCATACTATATTTCATATCATACTATTTATATCATACTGAGCATAAGGGTTACATATATCTACTGTAGGTAACCTCAAAACTACTTAAAGAACTGAATAGCTTGATTTAAATATATTTGTCCATGCTGCTTAGAGCTAGAAAAGACTCCTCATTAGTACATTGTTCTGAATTATGTTCACCTTTTTTCTGTTCCCCCCCATTTCTGTAAAAACATTGGGAGCTATCATTTTTCCCACAGGGGAGACAAAGCCCGCTCTAAAGAGCAGCAGTTGTTCCCATGTTCACACTGAATGGGTATGTGGCTTTTAAAGAAAGGATGACCCACCCCACCCATTCAACTGTGGTGTACATTACTGACTATAAATAAAGATTCAATTATGTGAATAGCTGTTATCAGTCAACCAATCACATCAGGAGTATATATTACTCACTGGCCGATATCCAATATGTAATCATAGAAGTCCAATGCCAGCCCCCTATATTTATAATAAAAGCGATATACTGTGTAAAATAAAATGCAATTTTTTTGCAATCAATAAAAGAAAAGAGTTTTAGGGAACAGAAAAAACATTAGCGTTGGAAAATGATTTTTAAGTACATATACACATTGTGGGATTGTGGGAACACTGTACCCTCACTGTCTGTCACATGCAGCAGATAACCAGGGTTAAAGGGTGAGACGGTGTGGGGAGAAAGAGGGAGTGGTAGACGGGTGTGTGGTTGACTAGCCACGAAGAAAAGACCCTAATCTTAGAGGAGGCCACAGTTGGCGTAACATCACTTTTTCGGGCCAACCTCTTTATATTCTTATGTTGCTCTACCACTCGAATATCCTTTCTTTCTAAACGCACCATCTAACCTTCCTCCCTCTTTTTTTTCTTCCTCTTTCTCTCCCATTTCTCCAGATCGGTTCTGCTTTAGTCATTTTCATTTAGCCTAAATCGTTTAAATTAGATTGAATCGTGACAGAAATTGCTTTCCGTTGGTCACAAATATTCCAATACTCCTCTCTGTGAGACGCCCCAATACTCAGACAAATTAGGTATATTCTGACCATTTAAAATATGTTCCCCCTCGGGTGCACTGCTTGATTCCCCCCCTCTTTGAATCTATCTTCCATTCATTTGTGTAATTCAAAATAATTAAGATACATTAAAAACAAATGCATACAGGCAATCAAAACACAAACAAATTAAACGTATATCTAACAAAACATAACCAGAGCTTAATTAAAGTGGCGGTGGTGGAGTAGCTGGGATGTTCATGATGAATTTTTTGATGAAGAATACATAATTCAATGAGGAAATATCTAATTAGCCACAGCTGCTTTGCATTTTATTCCTGTGATCTGCATTACTCTGATACGTCTTTGCTTGTATTCTCAATTATACTGTGCTGTATTTGTTAGCTAACTGTCCTCCCCTTCTTTTGTTTTGTCCTCTCTGTAGTTCCCCCCCGAGAGCCCACAGTCACATGTCGGTCCAACACCTACCCCAAAGGCTTCTACTGCAGCTGGCACCAGCTCCACCAAACGTTCATCCCCACCACCTTTGAAGTGGACGTACAGTAAGTGCATAGGATTCATGTCTTTGTGTGGATTTACATATACAATATATGTCTCGATATATCGGTATGACATGCAAGAACTAGCTTAGTTAAAGGTGGGGTAGGTAAGTTTGAGAAACCGGCTCGAGATACACTTTTTTTTTTTTTGTCTCTTAACATCCGATAGCAATGAATATCTTAAGTGCTTTGACCAAAAATCCATAAAAAAATTCATCTGTGGAAGCTGTAGCGCTGTAAAAAGCACGACCAATCATCTGAGCCGGCCCGGCTAAAGTAACTGGATGGCCTACCTGCCTGTCAGCCTTCCATCTGTGCACAAACGTATCTCGTGCCCTCATTGGTCATGTGCGCGTTCGTGTGTGTTGGAGGAGGGGCTCTGTAAGGAAGTGGCACATTTTTTCCGGCTGTGTATTTTCAAATTCTAGCGCACTCAAGCTGGTTTCTCCAAAATTACCTACTCCACCTTTAAGTGATTGAAGAACACTACTATAATTCACACATTGTCCTCTTTCAATCACGTGAGCTAGCTTACCTTTGCTAATGGTCTGTTATGCTAGTTAGCTTTTATTTTAATGGCTTCGTTTTCTAGGCACCATCAAATGTAGGTCATTACGCAATGCTTACAGTTGCCCTACACATTAGTATAGGCTAAGTTTACTATGCAGCTTAATTTAATATAAAAACAGTAGGGGGTCTCTGCTCCATCTTTCTTTTTAGCTAAACGCGCCTTGGCTTGAAAAACATTAAAAAAAACCTGGCTTAGAGGGCAACACTTTAAATTAAAAGACCAAAAATGCCCAACGAGAAAAATCAATTTTGAGATAAGAAGGAGGGTGTTATAATAAAAGTGACACCTCTCTCCCATGTCCAGGCAGGATTTAACAGTAGCTGGACCTCAGATACTCACACAAAATGTGTGGATGGAGACCCGGTATAGCTGTCTTCATCAGCTTCTCTTTGATATTCACAGATCACAGAGTCCCACAGCTCATGCCACAGCAGGTGGACTCTGTCTTCGTTAATATTGTAACACCAACATAATTAAGTTTGAATAATAATGAGCCGGTCAGCCATCCAGCCATTTCTGTCCTTTTTACCCCAAGAGAACATCTATGATTGTAATTGTAAACACTCTTGCGTCAGGGCTCCTGAATTAAACCAAAATGGTTAAATATTCGACTATTTTGTGTGACTGTGCAAGTTAAAAATTCCCATAACAACATTAATTTCAGTATGTAATGATCATAATTAATAGTGCCCCAATGTGTGCCTTGTGACGCGCGTCGCATGACCATAGCGTAGTGAGTAGTAGAGAACCTTACTAAACTATCCATATAAACAGTACCGTATCCCAAAAATGATGCAGTCCAAACCGGTTTATATCAAAAGCAAAACAAAGGAGTGTAAGTCCAATAACAACTTCTTCAGGCGTAAATGTGCCAATGTCTTTAGACCTTGGCACATTTAAGCCTACAAACCATCGAAGAAATGTACAAAAAGTAAAGTTCATACTGGCTGGATTCCAAACTAAAGTCCTGTCCTGGTCTGTAAAGCAGGAAGTATAGTCAGTGTTTTAGTGTTGGAATTCTAAATTATACCCACAGCTTTGATGGAGAACACCCACTCTTCTTAAAAACGTGAACTATTCTCTTTATGCCCTTCCACACCAAAGTGTATGAAACTTCCTTCAAGCTGAAAACTCACAAGCTTATAAAAACTTAGAAGTAAACCATCCATCTCTCTCACATCAGTCCTTATTTTTCACTCCTCTTACCCTTTGTATTCCCTCTCCTCTCCAGACACAACCAGCGATCACTGGAGGTACAGAAAGATCCGGACCACAAGAATCGCTGTCGTGTTCGTTTTCCCGAGGTCTTCTCCAGCTTCCCGTACAAAGTGAACGTGACATCAGTCAATGCCTTGGGGAAAGCCTCCACCACCATTTCTTTTGAGGAGTCCAGTATAGGTAAGATAGATGGCATATCATTTCGTGGTATTGTATTGGATGTTTGTGACACCTTAATACAAGAAAAGCTTGCACATGTTTATTTTCTGAGGAGGTTTTAAAGGCTTTGATTTAGTTTCTGAGCTTGGTTCAAAGGGTGCACTTAAAGAAAAATGTTAGACATTTTCACTTTTCTTAAGAGTTACCAAACAACACTGTGCAAAGTTCAGGGACAAATCTAAGATATTTTTCCCACACAGATTGACAATTACTTGGCAATGAAAAATAAGGACTAAGAGTGTTGAGGCGTCTCTTGGAGGATGCCAACCCTTGAGCAATGATAATGCGTTTGTTTGACCACAGATGACTGATTTCATTGACTTCTGGTTCCCTTCGGAGATGTGTTGTGCTCGGTGCCAGAAAGAAAATAGAGATTTCAATAGCCAAATAAACATCACCCATGTGAAGGAGAGTGCACTGCTTTTTTGTGTTGCTTTTGCTTTAACTTACAGTATAGGCCATTAGCGAAAATCCCACTGACTGTGCACCCCTGTCATTACTGGAGGCACTAGATAATACACACACTACCTCTGAACCTTTTGTGCAGCAAACACTATTTAATTGAGGCTTGGACGGGATGTGACATCAAAGGTCTGCTTTCTCACTACAAGTGCCAAACACAAGCTGCAGTATTAGCACATTTTAGTAATACTAAATGGAAGAATCAAGCATTAAAGTTAAGTTAATGAATTGGTTATTTTTTTAAATGATGGCATTCGCGGTCATGTGGTAAGTCGTTTTTTAAAAATTGCAGTTTGGATTATGGAGTTTTGTTCACTTAGGCTGCAGAAGGTTACATAATAACAAGCAAGACGCTTATAATTCATAAACAACTCAGGCTGGAAAGCAGTGAAGAGGAGAAATTCATTTTAAAGAAGGAATGAGAAGTACTTTGAAAGATAAGGGGAAGTGCTGCCAGCAGTCCCCGGCTCTGTCGTATTGCTCAGAGCGCGATATGGGTGTGCATGACGCATAAACACACACAGACACAAACGGGGCTGCGAGCGATTGTGTGCAGTGTGCCGGTCGACAGGTTGGGGTATTGAAAAAGTGTGTGTGTGTGTGGTGTGTGTGTGTGTGTGTGTGTGTGTGTGTGTGTGTGTGTGTGTGTGTGTGTGTGTGTGTGTGTTGTGATGGTGTGTGTGTGTGTGTGTGTGTGTGTGTGTGTGTGTGTGTGGTGTGTGTGTGTGTGTGTGTGTGTGTGTGTGTGTGTGTGTGTGTGTGTGTGTGTGTGTGTGTGTGTGTGTGTGTGTGTGTGTGTGTGTGGTGTGTGTGTGTGTGTTGTGTGTGTGTGTGTGTGTGCGTGCTAGTCTGAGTGTGTACACAAGTAACCAAATGAGGCAGTGACATGCTCTGCCAAGCCCCGGACACAGGACTCATGATAATGCTAATGCTAGCCGGATTAGCGCCCCGGCTGAGGAAATATCCCTCGACTATTGGTGATAGCAAAACACCCCACTGCTCCTTTCTTTCCCTCTGCTTTATCTCCCTCTGCTTTCTCTTTTATTCCCACATGCCCTTCGTGTGACTTTGTACTTTTTGTAACTGTCCCCTAGCCAAAGCTTTTCAGATAAATGTAAAAATGCCCGTTTTGTGTGACAAATGTCTTCCATCCACACTGTAACCACACTGTAATTGTTCTAATTTATGTCTTTAAGTTTGCTTGTAAGCTTTGAAAAGAATGAAATGTCTACTTATTTGATCCTTTTCTGGGCACTTTTTCACTTTAATTTTAACAGAGGACAGGGTAGACATATGGAAAAAAGGAATGACATGGAACATGGTCCCACATGTGCTGCTGTAACCACTCGGCTAACGAGGCGCTCCTTGACTATATATTTGAGTTAAGTTGCATCTAGCTAACAAATAAATTGTGTATTGCAACCTGGTAGTACAGGTAAACTTTATGTGGTCTTAACCCATGCCGTTACCTAGCAACGCAATTCTGTTGAACTATTTATCAACAGAATTCCGTTGCTAGGTAACAGCATGGGTCATTCACTCCTTATTGAATGACATCAGAACGTCCTGATGTCATCAAAATGATGATATCATCTTGGCTTTTATGCTAGGTTCCGAGCTGCTGCAAGGTTAACTGCATTTAGTCATTTGAGACTCGTGAGAAAGTCGTGTTTTGGACGACATACATGCTTTTTTGAATATAGCCAGGTTAATATACTTTATAATACCAGGTGAAAATTAACATTATAGGCCTACAACAGATCCAGAGCTACACATTTTTCTAATTTGACACAAAATCACCTACACTCATTACACATTTAAGTGTTTAATTGATTTCAATCTAAGTAGTAATGGCAAGTTATGCATATTCAGCAGAGGAGGACCCTAGATGAGAATGCTACAATTGCTGAAGGAAATGCCTGCAGCAGAATGTTTTCAGCGCAACAAATACCTGAAATTGTTGCATTATTTGAGGAGGCAGATGAAGATGGTGGTGGAGGTTTGGATATGGAAGAATTTTGTGTTTTGTTTGAAAAGATGTACCCCTCTGTTAAGAAGGAGGAACTTACAGTCCTACATATGCAGATAGATACCAACTGTGACGGTACAGTTGACCTGGTAGAGCTTTTAGACTTCTTAATAGCTAAGGGCAATGCATCGGCAGGGTTGGACTTTAAAAGACCATTCCCTAAACCTGTTGAATTTATACCTGTGGGTCACTATAAAGAAATTGTTGGTGTGATCTTCCGTCCCTTCGAGGACGTCAAACCTGATTTTAGTTTCAGAGAATTAGACGAAACCAGCACTTACCAGAGAGGCCAATACATCTCTGTCAGCTCCGATGGTGTACTCACCTTCTGGACGGACCGCTGTACAGATCCATTCACCATACCTCTATATGTGAAAGAAAATGCACTTCCTTTTTCACACCACAAGAAAATGTCTGTTAATAACATGCAGTACATTCAAGAATTGAAACAGCTGGCTATCTCCACCTCTGACAGAGAGCTTTTATTTTATGACTGCTCTGAAATACCCTCGCTTTTTTCAGTTAACCACACTCTGATGCTAGAAGAAAGCATTGTCAACACCATTAACTACTGGTCAAATGGCACTAAAGCAATGTTTGCATTTGGTGATGTACAAGGGTTTTTGACTGTTTTCATCTCCTACAACGTAAAGAAAAATGGCCTCTTCAACCGTGGCGTATTTGAAAAAATCTCTCTGCATGATTATCCTACAGTATACATTTCCAACCTTCTAAACAACCATTCAAAAGACTTTCTTTGTCTTAAAGTCTCAATTTTGAGTGACATATGCAGCCAGATCCAATACTTTCCGGATCTTAACTCATTTGCCATTTGTGGAAGTTTATCCAAGACAATGGTCCTGGCTGCCTACCAAACCCACCCAGAACCACTTTTTCAAAATCAATCTTTAAGAGCAGTGGAGATGAGGGGTTTTTCACCTGTGTTGAATACTCTCCTTCTGCTGAGTTATTGTTGACTGGTGGTACAGATGGCTTACTACGGTTGTGGTTACCCCACAAAAGAGACACCTGCCAAAAGTCTTTGGTGGGACACGTCAGGCCCATTACAAACATTGTCGTAAACAGAATGGACCGAACTGTCATCACTTTATCTGATGACAAAAATGTTCGTGTTTGGTCTTTGAAGAGATTGGAGTGTAAGCAAAGCATCGAGATTCAAGGCATGAGACCAGCTCGTATCTCCAGTATGTGTTACAACATACTTAACAATGATTTAGTTCTGGCTAACACAGATCTAGTCAAATATTTTGGTAGGGGAACAGATGCTTTTAAAGAAACATTAACATCCCATGACAAGCCCCTGTGCAATGCTCTCTATCACAGCATTTACAAAAAGGTTGTCTCTGTTTGTCGAAAAGGTGAGGCTACACTTTGGGATGTCTTAACAGGAATGGCTGTCATGCAGTTTCAGGTCACTCCATATGGGGGGCACACTGCCATTGCATTTGATATACCACAGCGGAGACTAATCACAGTTTCCAAGGACGGGAAATTAAAACTGTGGAACTTCATCACTGGAGTTTTGCTTGAAGAATTTCCTGTACCTTGCCAAGTGAGGTGACAGGTATTGTCTGCATGGACGATAGTGTGTTTGTGTCGGGAAGGAACTCCAACAGAATTTGTGTCGTGGGTTTGGAGGGTTATGACAACATATTTTTGGAACATGATTATTTAAATGACATTTGCTCAATGGATGTGCACGACAACACACTTCTTGCGGCCTCTTGCAATGGAAATATTGTAATGTGGGATGTTGAATCTAGGGAGGTTCTCTACTGGCTGAATGGCAGTCAGAGCCCTCGAACTTACATTGCAACAATAACAGGCAGGACAGGGTGTTTGCCTGATGGGAAGACACACAAAGAAGAAACTGGAAGGAAACACACTGATGTGAACACTGGTCCTATTGTTTTATGTTTAAAGACAAGGGACGTCAATGTGCACACAGCCACACTGCTGACTTCTGCCGATGGCTTTATAAGTGCCTGGTCGGTAAAAAGCAAGGGAGGTTTGTTAGGGAAGTTCAGGGCAGTGAATGATGAAGATGCAATCATTACCACGATGTCCACTGATGTCAATGAAAAAATATTGCTGACTGGGGATAGTACCGGCAGGATTTGTCAATGGGACATTCAGAGATTTGGATTTAAAGATAAGGCAAACACTGGGCCATTCGAAGACATAAGAGGGTGGCGCGTGTCATTGTGTCCACCTCCTCTTTTGGGCACCTGGCAATCTCACCTCTCAGGGGTGGTGAGTGTTCAGTTTGATTCTGATTGTCAAAAGATTATTACTGCAGGGTTGGACTGCAATATCCAGCTGTGGAAAAACACAGGTGACCACATTGGATTATTTGGGAAAGATGAATGGGATGCTGATGCAAAGAAAACTACACAGAAGGTAAGAAGACCAGTGTTAGCAGGGAAGGGAAACCAGTTACCATTTAAGTATTTCAGGCCAGAAAGAGAATTGAAGAAAAAACAGGAAGATGACCTCGACGACATAAATGATGAACTTCCTTTCCTACCCCGGGATGATCTAACTGATAAAGAGATGGACCGTATCTATAGACGGTTAATGAAAATACAACCAAGTATTGACACAATACATGAGAAGTTCAAACAACAACAGTCCATACGCTCTGCCAAGCAATGTGATAGTGTGGTCCAGCAGGAGGCAGAACAAGCTTCTAAAGTGCAGCTCATGAATAGTAAAAGTTCATTCAGACCACACCCGCCTCAGAGCCCGCTCATCAGTGGCGAGACAGCAGACCCTGATTTGAAACAGCCTGGATCTAAATATGGCCGTGTGATCAAGCATCAGAATAAATACCCTTTACAAGGCAGGGTCCTAACACCTTGTCCACCTGACATCGTGCCAAGCCAGCAGCGGTCTAAGCTAACAACAAAGCATTCACTCTTGCCAACCATCCCGAAAGGTGTTCAGCGCGCACATAATCAGACCCAGTTCAGGCCACACCCGCCTCAGAGCCCGCTCATCAGAGGTGGCAGCAGCTTAAAAACAAGCTCTTCCCAGACACCTCGATTACGTTTACCTCCACTCACTGAGAAAGTACAGCTTACCACACGTAGCCGGCTACAAACACCATTTCCAATTACAGGCCATAAATTAACCAAAATCAGGGATTAATTTCGGGTTTTCCGGCCGCTACGGTTTCCTCCCGCATTTATGTAAATAGAAAAAATGCATCCTTTTAATTACCTTCTGCAGATCAAAATACATCCTCAAACATGTAGTTTTACTTTCTCAAAAACAAAATTATGGAGATTTGTATTATCAGCCAATCAACTGTTTTCACATAGCATAACTGTTTGTCTAAACTTTATCAAGCGTATCATCTTATCTCAGCTTTGATTGTCATTTTGGGTTTTCTCCGGGTACTGCGGTTTTGTCCCACATTCTAGTATATATAAAAAAAAAAATACTTTTCATGACCTTCTGCAAGATTACAATACATCCTCAAACATTTAGTTTTTACTCTCTAAAGAAAACAACATTATAAACATATGTGATGATCACAGATGGCTGAATCCACCATGTATGTAGCAGTGCACACAGTGAAGGTGAACACACTTTACCTTTTTTCAGAATATGCTCCACTAACAAACATGGAGTTGTAAAAGCTCTTAATGTTCTTGCAGCATACACTTAATACCAAGAGCTCTGGATCTTTTAAATAGGGCCCGGTATTTATAAACTTGTCAAAAGATAATCTTATGAATGATTAAATAATTTCTGAAATAATACAATAATAAACCAAATTATGAAATAAATATTGTGAAATGTATACCTACATGAATAAATAAATAAAAGCTGTTAATCAAACAGACATTTATGTTGATCTACATTTATTATTTTATGTTTCTGTAAATGAGTCTTATGTATTATCACTCGCGAGAGACGAGCCAATGCCACGTCATCAGAGGACTACGGAGGAAGGCCCGCCCCGTCTACGCCAGCCAATCGATGATGAAGACTAAATACGAGTGTGAACGTATATAACCAGATGTTTAATATAGAAACAGCCGTTTTTATTCTACAGATTTGAGAGACAGCTGCGCTAAGTGGACTGTCTATCACTGAAGTAGAAAAGACCTCGGCCAAGTACTTCTGCAAACTTATTGTATGACTTTATTTATAAATGCTGTTTACTTGACGAGAAGCTTCCTGAATTATGTTCAGCTACTCTACCTCAAAGTAATTACACGCAACACCCCCGACCCTTCTTCCGAAAATACACTTTTCAGTAGCTATAACATTGATTTCTATTCCATTAATGTATGTGCCCACAAAGTGGACTGCACTGGAATTGAATGTTCTATTTTATCCCTGCAAAGTCTGCTTTTAAATTGTGCTGTGCCAAAAGTTAAAATTTCAGGTGATGTTCGCTCTCAGGTTGGAGACATACTAGAAGATTATTCAGCCAGTGAAGATCATATTTGACCATCTTGACAAATGCAGGCCAAATCCTAATGTTTTGGCAAATGTTATCGGTAATGCGAGGGATTTGCATGACTAATTTTAACTACCTGTGAGACAACCCAGTCTAACGGCATTTTGTGTTTATAGTCACGACATTTAATCTAATGATTCGTGTTAGTTTTAAATCACGAGCGCAATGTGCAAAGTTTGCAATATTATCTTAATGAATCGTTTACTCTATTTTTGTTAAAGTATAATACTATTGCTGCTTTACACTTGAAGAAGATCAGCATATATTACAGTAAGAAAGCCTCCAAAAAGATAGTATGAAGTGTTCAAACTTTTCAAAATCACTGCGGATGTATTCTTGCGGTGTCCGTCTTCTTACTTTTTCCAAACTTTCTTAAGTGGTCTCACATAGTTTGCCTTCTCTCACCCTCCTGTCTATCTCCCCCTCCCCTCATCTCCTTCTTGTTCCTGCATTGTTAAAAGTATTTCTCACGCCATTCTAGGTTGTAAGCCACATTCATTATTGGGGACAACGAGGCAGATCGTAAATAAATAAAAACAATTTCATGGCTTTCCTGGTGCACTTCTGAATTGTGAGTGGGAGTAAGACAGATTCTCAACTGTCCTTGTTCATCCGAACCAAAGCTGGGACGAAATTAGATGAGATTGTGTGTGGTGTGTGTGTGTGTGTGTGTGTGTGTGGTGTGTGTGTGTGTGTGTGTGGTGTGTGTGTGTGTGTGTGTGGGTGTGTGGTGTGTGTGTGGTGTGTGTGTGTGGTGTGTGTGTGTGTGTGTGTGTGTGTGTGTGTGTGTGTGTGTGTGTGTGTGTGTGTCCTCACATGTGCATACTGTGGGTAACTACAAAGAGAACCCTCAAGGAAGCTCCAGACTCATCAAATGATAACTTAAGCTTTCTTGTGTCAAGATGATCATAGGATAACTGATCTTTAATTGTAAAGGCTTCTACAGTTAAAGCCTTTCTTGTATGGATTTTCTTTCTTTTTTTGGTTAACTCTGACATGAGCCCACCTAAGCATGATTAAGTACTACATTATTCATTCACTGTGAAGAAAATGAATATAGTGTAACCTAATTTCAAAGGGGGAATGTAGCTGCAGTGGCTTTTCATCATCACCATTAAGTCATCTGTCACTTTCATCCTTTGAATTTACTGGATATGAAATGCTCATATTCAGGTTTAATGTGTGGCTTCTCTGTGGAGGTTAAAGGGGAACAAGGTGTTTTAGGATTAGACAGGAGACTTAATTCAATAAAAGTGAAGATTTGAATAACAGCTGGTTAAAAATATGTTGTTAATTAATAAATAATACCCTGGTTCTAGTAAAAGTATGCCTCACTTTTACTTATAAATGAGATTACCAAATGAGTGGTCAGGATTTATATTAGATGTATTGATGATTGGGCTATCTGGGTACAGGCCCCAAGATCCAGCCCTGCCCATTATTCACCTTAATAATGTCAGTGAAAGAGACATGTGTGAAACAGAAGTCATTCAAAATGACCACAAAGAAACATGAAACAGCTGCAAACTAATCTTGTCTTAGTGTTATTGCATGATGTTAAAATGTGTTTGCCATGCATTTAGTAATGGATTGTAAACATTTGAAATGTAGCATTTCAGTGTTTCTCAGTTACACGGTTGTTGTTTTAATAAATCAGACACTGATAGTGCAGCGCTGTACTGTACCTCTTTATATAGGCATTTTGTCCCTAACAAATCGTTTTGGCGCTGATCAGGGGGTACTTGGCTGACATTGTTTTTCAAAGTGGGTACATTATTGAAAAAAGTTTGAGAACCACTGGTCTATGGTGTCAACCACAGACCTTATTTCCAGCTATTTTCCTAAATCCTATGGAGAAATTGTATTGCTTTTTTGTCGAAGGAACCCATGCGCAGCTTACTTCCGGGTTTTAGGACGCGTCACTGTGGCACTCTATTAGACCCATATTGAGCAGAGCATATTAAGACCAAAACTCATGTACAACAACTTCCTTACTTGCAATAAATAAGCACTAATTAGAGGGTTGAGGAAAAACTCTCAACTAATGGCCTATTACTTCTAGAACATGGTCATGTAGAATAAGGCATTAATAAGTGTTTTATAATGACTAATAAAGAGCCAATATACTGCTAATATGCATGTTAATTAACAACTAGTTGATGGTTAATTTGTGTACCTTAATATAAAGTGTTACCAGAAACACAAAGCAACAATGAAGAGACATCAAATGACTCCAAAGAAGAAACAAAGCAACTTCAAAGAGACACAAAATAACTTAAAATAAATATGAAATGAACTCAAAGAGACACAAAACAACTACAAAGAGACAAGAAATAAACACAAAACAACTACAAAGAGACATCAAATGAACACAAAGAGACACAAAACAACTACAAAGAGACATCAAATGAACACAAATAGACACAAAGCACAATAGTGCATGAGCGGACATTGCCGGCAAGGTATGACCCCCCCCATATAGTCTGTAGTTTCGAGATATGATCACATGCTGTAGTATGACTGTAATCTATAATTTATTTTTGAAAGAAAGACAACCTGATACAAAATGGCCGAATTTGAATCTAGGATATTCAGCTTCTAGTCATTACATTATGTGTGTGGGTGATTCTGTGCAATCATTTTGTTTCGAGGCTCAATTAGGAAGCTAATTCAGTCATCAAATGTATGTGCTATACCTCTGCCGTATAGGGATGGGTATCGTTAAGGTTTTAACGGTACTACTATTTTTATCGACACCACTTATCGATCCGGTCCTTTAACGGTACTCTTATCGGTTATTTTAGATTTTAGAATAAATAATATTTCACATCAAAAGAAACAACAGTGTTTTAACAAATCATAATAAGTAATCTGATGACAGAATAGCTGAAACTTTAACAAAATAAATAACTCAGTTACGTCTAATCATTAACCCATGTTTGTATAATTGAGTTAACTCTGTGTGTTGCTGCTAGCATACATAATACCTGAGGTGGAAATGTTACTCGTGGATGGGGCTACAGAAGACAGTCGAACCCGGTGCATTTCTCCGTCTGAATGTGGAGCACTTTTGCTAAATGCTTAGACACATTGCTCGTGTTACCGCCCTTACATGCTAAACTCTTATTGCACTTTTGGCAACGAGCATTATCCACATCGAGACGGGTAAAGTTTAACCACACCTTGGAGCGCTTCTCGCCATCTCCTCCGTGTGTGTGTTGCTGCATGTAGCAGCTGGAATTGGAAAGATTGAAAATACTAAAAAATAATCATAGGCGCATTTTGCAGTCTAGAAACGGAGTTGGCGACACTAAGACTGCAATATAATGTTTGTGTAGCATAATATATATGACATATTTTTTTAGATGTCTCCAGTAGCCTACCGATAAAAAGACCGATAACGTCGGAGCTTAACGGTACCATGGTCTTTAATAATTCAGCCCCGGGGCCCGTTTAATACCGGGGCTCGGTACCCATCCCTACTACCATATGTTCATCAGTAAAAATGCACTTAACACATCTGTGATTCTCTCTACATCTACAAAATGCTGTACACTTACTTTTTTAGACTTTTTTTCTCTTTACACAAAGTGTAGTTGCAGTTAGCACCTGCAGGCTGTTATCTGGGATTTGATGTGTCTCTGACCAACACTAACCAGCTGTTACTAAATAACTACAGTTCAATAATTTGACTCTTAAGGCATTTTGTATGGAGGAGCCTATGTGTTTTTCCTAACCAGCAGCAATCTTATAAAAAGAGGAGGCTGTTTTGTTCACCCTTGTGGTTCCTTTTGCCTCCTTTAAACCTATTTCACTGCAGATGGAAGCACTACTTCTCCCTAATTTCCCATTTGCTGAAGTGCACTGTTAGATGCTGTCATCCAACACCTGTTCTGCCGCGAAACACATTTTAGATTCCACTTTCTTTTTGTCTCGTTTGTTTTTGAAAAGCAAATTTACATGAAAGGAGATCATGCAGTCACACCTGGATGCATTAAGGGACTAGATGATGCATACTAACGCTTTTAGAGTGGAAACCTCATAATAAAGTTCTCAGAGGATGTACTCAGGCATTCAGCGGTATATCTTTATGCTAAATTGCAGATATCTTCTGTTTTACTGCTGCAGCCACAAGAACAGCCTTTCAGCAATGCTTGTACTTGTTAGAATAGCCACACCATTGCCAGCTCTCTGGTTCCACTGTCATTGAACAGTGAAGATAATGGTCCTGCGAGTAGCTGTTTATAAAAATTAGACTTTTATGGTACCCTATGCCTGTTCACTTGCATCACCAGCAAAGAAAAGTAATGGGCTGAAGAGACTGTTGGAACCGGAGACTTAAAAGAAGAAAGAGGAACAGTTGTGTAGAGTTAAGGGAGGAAAGATAAGCGTTTTCAGGTCAAGCATGGACAGCCACAACAATGGAAATGATACCCTTATGATCCGACATAATTTCCCCCCTTTTCTTTTCTCTTCTTATTTCTAACCAATCCTATGTGACTACGTGCTTTACCCCGACATTAAGAGTTAATGTACACTCTGGTGTGGCATTTTGTTTTTATTGCATTATCACCTTTATTACACTACCTTATTTTTGTATTCATATTTGTTGTGAGATTGCAGAAGAGAGCTTGCTCTATTTAGCTACGACATCTTACATTTAATGGACAGCTCTTTTAATCCCTTACGGGTGCATTTACAACAAATCTGGCATTTGGACATGTTAGTCCTCCAATTCATTTGAATATCAGAAATGTGTTTAGGCTGAGGAAGTGTGTAAGCACCGAGCATAAAGTTGAAACAAAATAAACACAACTTGACGTCACGCTGCGGTTCCCAATCAAGTACCTGCTGATCCAGATCTGTACCACCTCCCCATGGAAAAGTACAAAGTCGTTTATCGTCGTGTAGTCGCTTGGCGTTAAATTTGCCATTTACGTGACACTTGCAAACTGCCTCAACGCCTGATTTATTGTGAATGCAGCCTTATTACATTCCCTTCCAGTTGTGCATGTTGAATATTTATTTGACATTAGTTTGTGAAGTCCAAGACTGGATTTTTAAATCCTTACATATCCTATCCATCTTCCATTCCAGTATTAACAGTAGTGCTTTGTTAACAGAAGAACAATGTGTACATTTCTCATGCAACACAAAGCTCATACTCTATGGTTCGAGTCATATTAATAGTTTAAAAGCCTTCGGGACTCCCCTCCCATACAGATTTCTCTCTGCTTTGTTCCATCCCTGCACATGTTTCCTTTTGCTGTGTACTATTGGACAAAGCTTATGTGGACAAAGATGTCTCCACTGACTGGTTTCATGTGCTTTTCCTCTCTCGCTTTCTTCCCTTGCCTATTTAATCTTTTTTACACATTTACTTGAAGAAGGTCACTATGCGATTAACATCTCTTTCTCGAGGGAGAAAGTTGTCTGTCTGCTTTCATCTGTCTCATATCATCCCCATCACTCTTTCATATTTTAATTATTCATTTTCTGAAGGTCATATGAATAGAGATGCCTGTCTGTTTGCTTCTTTCTATGTATGTTTACCTGCCTCCTTATACGTTTATATTCTTGTGCTTTTTTTATTTCACCCTCTGGTTTTATATCTTTATGTGTGTTATCGGCCATTCCGTTTGTAACCGCCGCTATCCAGTCCCTATTGAAATGTCATACAGCTGGGAGAAAAGGTCTCGAGAAGCTGAAGTGGCAGGCCACTGTTTTCCCAGAGTGAGTAGGATCGAACAAAGACTGGGTCATTCAATATCTTCTGAAAAGCCAAAGTATTTAATTCCTCGATCTCCCTGTCCCCACTCAGTTGACAAGTGTTCAGAAAGATAACATTTATACGTGCCTTTTCATCAGGAACTGAAAGGCAGTTAGTTTCCCTGAACATTCTCAGCTTCAATCTTTGTCATCACTGATTTATTTCTTCACTGCGTCCTCATCCTGCTTCTAACAATCTATTTCTCATTAGGGTGCATGGTGACCTTAAACACTACAATAATGCTAATTATAGTAATCCTTAGTCATTTTATGAAGGAGACTTCTTGTCAGAGTTGGAAGTAGAGTGAGACCCTCTTGCCTTGCCTTATATATGACTTTTATAACCATTAAGGGTTGGAAAATAATGGTTATTTAGTGCATTCTTGTACTGCTGAGTGGTCTACATCATGCAACTCAATAGTATCTTTCTTTAGACTTCCCTTCATTTTAGATTTTCCTCATGATTCAAACTCCATGTCCCTGGTTTCTAATGCAGGTTATGTCAAATATTTGAATTCTCAAGCCTAGAGGCGTACTCACATTATGGCAGAGAACTGGGATGTCTGTAAAGACAGGGTGCGGCAAAAATTCAAATTTCTTTGAACTCTGACCCGAGTTGTCTTGACCTATATGCTTGAACTGAAAGATGGACGAAAACATCTGTTTCTGAATTTCCAGAAGTGAACGAATTTGCCTCATATGAAAACCAGACAAATAAGATACTCCAATGGAAAACATCTACTCTGTTTGGTACAAATACTGTGTAAGCAGCACAGTATGAAATCCTGGGTGTTTACGCTTGTGCAAGAAATATAGAATTTTTATGTGGTCAATTGTTGGGGTTAACAATGACTAAATGTTCTTATCCAACCCTCAGTTAAACCAGACCCCCCGGAACGAGTCACGGCAACCCCGATCCGTCACAACGCCCGGAGGCTGGAGGTGTCCTGGCACAGCCCCGCCACCTGGCCCGACATCGACAACTTCCCTCTGAAATACTTCCTTCGATACCGGCCACTGATCCGAGAGCAGTGGCAGCATGTGAGTAGCTCTGTTGTGTGCGTGTATATGTGTGTGTTAGAAAATGGAGAGTTTACCCAATCTTACGTTTTTCATGATTCAACACATTGAACTCCGGTGAAAACTGAACACATGGACATTAATCACACTTTGTTAAAAGCAAACTCCTCACATAGGAGTAGCTTTGCTCTTCCTGAAAAAAAAAAAAGAAATCTGGCTGACACATGTAATGACTGCGCCATGATCCAAAAAAAAAGGTCAAGAGTGTGTATCCAGATACAACTCCATTACGGAAAGCTGTAAGTCAACATTGAAAACCACCTGCTACATTATGATTCATTATTTGGTCATTTGGAAACCTCTGGTGAGCATGTCTTATTTATTTTCTGGAAGTGGAGCTCTGAAGAAAAAGTCTGGCTATCCTCCACTCCGCAGATTGAGTTTCACCTCATCGCAGAAATATTTCTCAGAGGGAATTGGCACATTTTATTGAAGCAGGATAGATTCTTAGATCTAATTTTCTGTTCAACTATAGAACTATAGGGATTTATTTTTGAGATAAAGACACTCTTTGTCCAGGGAGACGCCTCTGAGGACAGTTAGAAGTAAAATGGGCCAACCTGTAGCCGTTTGAGTTTGATCCCTAGTCAGACAGACATAATCGCTCAGCTTCTTTGGTATATGTTACTGTATCTGATTATTTCTTGTGGGTTCAGTTCCCTCAGGGCTTCTTATAGTAAAAGCACATGTGTCCACTATAGGATTCCTGGGATGAAAGCTCCCTCTGCTAACATCTAACATTGCAAGCGCTATTATCATGCCCGTCAATGGAGCACAAAGGTGTTGTTCCAAGAACTAGGGTTACATACTCACATTAAAACACACATATGAGTTATAAACCAATACACACTTTATTTTTAACTCACATTTTCCATTTCTGTATGTATCATTCAACAGTGTCTCTGTCTCTGTCATTAGTACACTATTTTAACGTTCCCACCATTTGTTATATCCCTCCCAACTTTCCTTTCTCTGAATTTAACCATTGTGAGGAAGTTTTAATGCATTTTTTGTATGTAATGTTTGTCGTTTGTTCGCAATTAGTTTATTTGTTCAGACGGACATTAATATTGGGCACCACTTGGCGTTGTTTTCTCCCTCTTCAAACAGAGCTGAACTAAAAGATGAGAACGCACCTGAGATGAGAAAACCCTCAAATTATCTTTGCTTTTAATTCTCCCTCTTACTATGATGCTTTCAAACCCTTAACAGTGATGAATAGAATATTAATTACAGCAATTAACATGATTGGTTTTAGTAGTAGTGGATGTATTTAATACAAATATTTAGCTGGTGTTGCTTCTCACATGTGAGTATTTGCCCCATTTATAGTATCAACCATTACATTAATTGACAGTTGTTGAGTGTTCACAAGAAATAATTAACCTGAATGTGTTACCTTTATCTCAGAACATGTGACAGACATTTCCTTCTGACATTTTAAAGACCAAATGAATAATGGCGAAAAAAGACAAAAAACACTTTGTCACAGTAAAACTAAAGTGAGTTATCCAAACATTGTATATACACCAAATATAGATACATATTATATCAATGCACAGACCTATATGTAGTCACACACACATATACTTTTAAAATCTACACACAGGCAGTTGAAATGAAGACATTTATAATGCCGTGTCAGGTCTTTGCGGTATAAATTAATGATTAAACGTGACACACACTCCCAGTTCCCCTCCTCGCCCTCACCGCTAATCAATCAATGTGTGAAGTGGTGCACAACGTTGAAAGGTAGGAAAACCTAAAGTCAATATTTGGATTGGGTAAGAACACATAATTTGGAAATTACATAAATACAGTTGTCGACAGCTGAAAAACCGCAAGGCTTTCGCAGTGTTCTTTGATGAATGCCTCCACGGTCATGGTTGTAATTTCTGTAGCATTGAGTGTGGTTTTCAGAGGGGGGGGGGGAACTCTGAACCAGCTCTGGGTTTGTGAATATTTAAGCTAACATTTCGACTTTCATTAAGTGCTGGTTAACAGTTATTTACAGTGATTTACAGATGTATTTGTCTTCTTTCTTGCCTCATTCCCATGGGCTAGACCTAATGCTTGAAAAATATATTTTGCTATAACTTACATGTAAACCAGTCCACCCTCTTAAACACCCAGCATACCACTGCATGTTCAGTTGTAAGAAAATGTATATATGTATCTGGTTATGGCAGCTTTTCTCAGGCGTTTTTTCAGATTGTAATTACAAGCAGTTTGGTTAAAACCTATCACGCTTGGACATAAATCATTAAGTGGAGTTAAATGAGGTTGCCAAAACAAGACAAACTGTTTATTGGCCCCTTCTAAACTTAATTAATTATAGCCTCAGAGGTTGAATACTAATTGAAGTGCCTCACTTTGCTCAGAAACGTACTTTTTAATGTGGTGAAGAAGTGGAGCTGGGTGAGTGCGACTCTCACGTGTAACATTTTCAAATGTGTTTTGAGTCAGAAATGAAAGCGGTGGTGTGATCACATTGATCTTCAGAGGAAACCATCCATCCTCTGGAGGAATGAAGGGAAGAAGCACAGGGATACTTAGAGTGACGGAAGCAAGGAAAAGTGTGGAAAGTTTTGAAGTGGAGATGAATAGAGCAGATCAGAGAAGGAGAAAATGGATAGCAGACTGTGGTAGATATAGTGAGGAGAGGAAGCAGTATATAAGTGAGATAGACTTTAATAGATACAGGGTGTCCGCGGGGTCTTAAAAGTATTAAAAGTTGATAAATCAATTTAGCAAAAATTAAGGCTATTAAAAAGTATTAAACGGCTTTTTCCAAGGTATTACATTTTGTAGCTTGTTTTCAATAAGTATATAAATTGTCCAAAGAGGTTGTATTCTACAGTGTGCCTGAATGTAATCATTGCGTAGGTGTGTAGTGTGATTCTGTGTAGTTTATTTATGGCATCCCGTTGGATCTGACGTCATCTGAACAGGACATCGCACGCTCACTGCTTGATAGCGCGCGAAGGTCCGTTTACGCCGGTTGTTAAACAACATCGTTATGGGGAAATGCAAGTTTGCGTCCAAATGGTTGGAAGATAAGGAGGAAGGACAATCAATACTGTAGTTAATGTGAGGTAAAGTGTGTCGCCAATGTAACCGGTTAAAACTTGAAGTGGCGATGAGGGTCTTAAAATGTATGGAAAGGGTCTTAAAAAAGGTCTTAAAAGGTGTTACATTTGACATCAGGATTCCTGCATATACCCCAGATAGCATTTGGTGACAAAAAATGGCACCGAAAAAGAGGAAACTAAGATATAATGTTGGATTAGGCATATAAACCTGAGATCTAATAATTTGATTATTGATTTTTTTTAAAAGATTGGATGGTGGAAAGTAAAGGTATGGTTGGGTAAAACATCAGTCTTATGTAGAAAGGATAATGATTAAACTATGGAGAGACGTCAGCCTCAAATAAAACGATAAATGGTCGAAAGAATGGGAGACGAGGAGAAAAGGGGAGTGCTAAGGGCTGCTTTGAAAGAGAAGTTTATAAACTATCAGTTTCAAGGTGTTTCAAGTTAAAGGAAGATGGATGAATGGTTTAAGGGGATAAAAGAGAGAAATAACAAACACTTTTCAATTATGCTATAAAACCAAGAGGGGTAAAAAAGAGGAAAGGAGAGAGGAAGGGACTTCAGCCTTCAGGAGGAGACATTGTGATTCCTCTACTGTACCTAATATAGCTTTTACTTCCCACAACTATACCATTAGATACCTGTAACTAACTGGAATAACCGCTATCATTATGGTTTCGACATATAAAGAGCAACACAGGAAGTGTTTGATGCTGGCATCTTGACATTATGTATCGATATATTGGCCATTGGTCAAAACCCCTGAGGCAAATATTAGATTTGTATGCCGGTCAAATTTACACATGTATCATATGCCACAGACACACACATATCATTGGTGTAAATCAGGGGTAGCCAACACGGTGCCCGCAGGCACTTAGTCGCCCGCGGGGCATGTTCTAAAAATAGCTCGCCAAGCAAATCCAAAATGTAAAAAATGCACAAAACAAAAAAGGAAATGTAATTAAAATAATCTACCCTATGCATAAACGAAACCTCAATCATAGCGAACTCTATCTACTTACTACAACTCTCTATATATATATAACACCCCTCCTCCCCACAATGAATATTGACCAATCACGTTCTTGCTTGATTTGCGCGACCAGCGTTGCAGTCGGGAAGAAAAGCAATGTGGAGCGGCACCTCACCATAAGGAGTTTGACCGTGATTTTCCTTCTGGCAGAATCTACACAACACATCAGCCCCATTGAAAAAAGCATAGTTATGCCAGCCTATACAGCACAGGAGGGGCAGGGTTTTACTGTGTGTGTGTTGCAACTTGCATATATTTATTGCACTTGACGCACACATACGCATGGCGTAATTTCCACTGGGGACAGGGGGGACATGTCCCCCCCACTTTTCGAAATCCCATTTGTGTCCCCCCACTTTACAAATATGTTTATTATTTTTTAACGCAAGCCGTCATCGCCACGAAGGAGCACACAGCCTCTGTGAGCGAGCGAGACACAGAGAGAGAGAGTTAGAGAGAGCACACCTTTATCCATTTAATATAGTTGTACAAAATAAAGTAAGAAATCATTCCAATGTGTACTATAGGCAGTGATGCAAATTAGTCGCTTTTCGGCGCCTCCCGCTTTTTTAACGCTGATTTGGGTGACTTGTGTAATTTGTGGAGAACCGAAGAGTTTTCGTTTTGGGGGGGGGGGTGACGGACAACTTCTCACTTCAAAAAAGAAGAAGAAATCTAGACCGCAAAATAATTCAACAAGCGAGTGCCTGTTTTTCCTGGCCACACAACACGAGCGTAACGTGTCTTCACGTGGTATATGTCTCGTCTCCAGCCCTTCAAATATTGCAGTACCCATAAGGAGCCGTACACATACCGCAGTGTTTGCGTGGCTGTGTCTTTAGTTGTAAGCACAGTGGCGATCTGTTGTTATTAGCATCTGGTTAGCTAGCTATGCTAACGAATTTAAAGAGCTTTTCTACAACCAGCTGGAAGAGAGCTCTCTCCTGAGAGGCTCAAATAACCTCAGCTCAGTGAGGTTAAGGCACACCTTGATATGATCATTATAGTTATTAATCGGACATTAGAGACTAAATGAAAAACAGGTATAAAATACTATATGACAGTAACAAAAAAGTTGTTAAAAATAACTAGAATAGAGTTTAAAAGGGGAGTGATTGGTACAATATCCAAAAAGAAGAATCTGCTTACAGTTCTGTTTCATATGGGTGTTGAGATGTATCCATATATATCCTAATGTTGCTCTCAAAGTGCACCAGATTTATGCTTTTAACTTCAATATTTAAAAAAAAATCTTCCTGGGGGAGCATGCCCCCGGACCCCCTTAGAGGAGGTTAGTTCCCCCCCCCACTTAAATCATGTTCACATGGATAGGATACTAAATACATTTGCACACATCTTGTGTCCATATCTTTCTGTGTTGGTGGTCATGCCACACCGTGCACGTGCATGCATGCGCGAGTCATGGTGAGATATCTGGATTAAGAAGTTGCTTTTTCTTTGCACAGAATGAAAGAAAGGCGAAATGAATGGGCTGTGATTTTAGTTTTTTTAAGCAGAGGTTGAATTCAATCATTTGTACGGCCCTCGGAGGATGTTGTAAAAATTGAAAGGAAAAAGGTTCTCCACCTCTGCTGTAAATAATAATAAAAACAGATTGATTTATAACTTAACATCTCTGTCTCCTATTGATTTGAGTATATTAAAGAATAGCCAGTTAATTGAAGCATTATAGCACAGGCCTTTGGCAGATGGTATATTACGCTGTTTTTTTTTCTGCTTCGAATAGTTCTCTCTTTTTTCACCATACCTGTGTTTGCATCACTTTATAGGACAGTAAAAAAACAGTTTTAAAAGGGGAGTGATTTGTAAAATATGCATAAATAAAAAGAAAGAATGCTAACTAGATAACATGAGATAAGAATAAACAAGTTTAAATGATTGTTATTGGTTGTGATCATATTCTATATATATTAAAATAATTAAATTGCATACATTTTCTTTCAGTAAACACTGAAAACGGGTCCCACAGACCCAAACAGCACACAAAGGTTAAAGGTAAACATATAATAATGTTAAAAATGTGCAAAATATATACACTGCAAAAAACAGTAGCTCACGACCTGTTTTTATTTCTATATCCTAAACAAGGTTGGTGACCCCTGGTGTAAATGATTTGGCATGATTAAAGAAAAACTAGCGAATTTGTGTCAAATCCAGAATATACCATGGAGGAACAACCTTAGAAACAATGTACTGACAACATCAAGATGCTTTAACGTGGTGCTATTTTTGAGAATATGTAATAGAAACATGTGTAATTTGATAATCAATGTTTTATTCTGAATATAAAACTGCACTTGAAGTTTCCATTTAGTTCTGTATGCTGTTTATTATACTGTTTTCTTATAAATAAGGAACATTGGAAATGGCCAGGCAGTCGTTTTAAAAACTGCAATTGGCGTCTCAAGACATTTCCAATCGTTGCATCTTTACTTAACTTATATCTTTGCTCGATAGCATACTCATTATGATACTGCTATATTTCCTGCGTGCATGCAAATATCCAGAATAATTACCAATCCACATGTGCTACAGGCTCCAATTGAAGCAAAGCAAATGATGCAACACTTCTTGCTAGCACGTCTCTTTTGCATTTAAGTGCAAAAAAGGCTACTTTGATCCTTGGAATACCTGATCATCAGCTCTATTCAGCCGCTGATTTATTTCCTTTAGGCTGCGGCTTCAAAGACTCTTAATCATAACATGGAAGACCCTGGCTCCTGAAAAAAACGTCACACAATGTCAGTGTCATAATCTGTAATTGAGACACAAAGAATGCCCACATGAAATCTGTGCGCTTGTAAAATGTTCAGTGAATTGTTCCGTTTTCCCATGGCCTCGTGCTGTTTTTCCCTCCCAGCCCTCGCGCCCCCTTCACTGATCTCAACTCTCGCTGCAATTAAAGCAATGGTCCAGTAGCTTTGATAAGAACAGTTTCAGATTGCTCAATATTCTCTCCGTGGTAAGAAAACTGCATCTGCTGTGCTGTAATTGCCCTTCGGGGACGACGCTGAACTCCACTGAAACTCAGACGTTTCCGTGCATGAGACTGCATGGAACACTAAAATGCAGACAGAAATGCATACGCATTGCATATACACTCCTAAAGGCTGGTACGCTTATATGAATTAAGTACACATATGCAAACAAGCTCACGTACACACTATTGTGCCTCTAATTACAAAGATTAATATGCATGCAAATGCCTATCCAAGCGAGCTGACACGCGTATGCACGAGGAAGCAAAGAACACACAGTCCCAGATTAGCCATATAATGCTAACAGACATTCAACACAAGCACAAATAGCACACTGCAAAAACAAAAACCTCATGAAGTCATTACTGAGTCCAAGAAGTCTGCCAAAAATGTTAAACTCTGCAGGAAGATCATTTCAATATTTCCCTATGATCTCATTTCAAGAGTTTTGTACAATCATTTTCATTGCTTTGTAAATTGCAATGCACCTATCTTGTTCAAGCACTAATCCTTAGAAAAAGCTCTTCCATATTGGAAATATACCAAAATAAAACTGCTACGCTTCAAGATTTCCCAGCACTGTAAGTCTGCAAGCTCACGGGCTGGAAGAGAGCGACACAATAATTGAGGAAGATGGAATATTCCTTTAATCTGTGTCCGCTTGGTCAACACAGTTTAGCCTTTCATTTGTTTATTCATCACACATTTATTCTCCTTTTGTCCATCCTGCCATGCTGCATTCGCCCCTTCCTCCCTCACCTCACTGTCTGATGCTTTCCCCCCCTCTTATTATTTTCCTTCTCTCTCTCTTTCCTTCCCTCTCGTCTCCTCCCCGAGCCCTCTGTGTCAATATTGCTTTGCTTCCCTATTTACTCTTCTCCTCACTTTCTTTCTCATCCATGTAATAATGGTCTGTGTATGTTTGCCAAAAGTCACTCTCATCCTGCCAGCACTTAGATGAATCAATAGTGAGCCAGGGGCTGTGTGTGTGTGTGTGTGTGTGTGTGTGTGTGTGTGTGTGTGTGTGTGTGTGTGTGTGTGTGTGGTGTGTGTGTGTGTGTGTGTGTGTGGTGTGTGTGTGTGTGTGTGTGTGTGTGTGTGTGTGTGTGTGTGTGTGTGTGTGTGTGTGTGTGGTGTGTGTGTGTGTGTGTGTGTGTGTGTGTGTGTGTGTGTGTGTGTGTGTGTGTGTGTGTGCTTGTAAATAGATCCACATAAATATGCTGTATATGATTGTGAGTGTTTGCCTGTGTCATTTATGTGCGTGCTCCTCCCCTTTTTTTGTGCATTTTTCATGGTTGTGTGTGTGTTGAATAGCATATGGGACTGTGTGTTTTTGTGTGAAACATTATTATCATGGCAAAGGAAAAGCAGAGATTGACAATGAATAACTTGACATTGAACGTCTGGAAAGCAGAACAGTCGCTCTGGTTCCTTCCTGTTCGCTGTTTTTTTCTATCACCTTTTCACCTCCCCATCCCTTACGCTTTTTCCTCTCTCAGCAGTCCACGGTTTCACCATCAGCCACCCACCCGTGACTCATTCATCCACTCATTCATCCATCCACCCTTCCTCCCATGCATTCGGCAAGCTAGCTAGCCATCCATCCATTGGTATATATGAGTGCACATGATAAATGTTTAGACCTTGTTTGGGGAAAAACATCCTTTCTAAAGGACACTGCCATGGACAGATCATTTATCAAGTCTGTCTAACACACACACACACACACACACACACACACTCAGGACCATTTCAGTCCTGCCAAATGTGAAAGTTATCATCATTTGGCTCTGCTGTCAAAATACATTCAATTTGTGTTCCTTACATTACATACACACAGAAACATTCTGTAGATCTGTAATGCGCTATCGAGTCTGTTGCCTTTACAGAATCTAATAAAAAAATATACTGTATATCCATTTATACAAATTAGAGTGTTGTTCTCATTGTATTAGCCCCCTACTCATATTATAGGGTTTGTTTTGACTTCCCTTTTGGCTAAGGCAGTAGAAGAATAGGAAAAAAAAGAAGCAGACACGGACAGAGTTTTTTATAAAAAGAGACATCATCCATGTCACTGATCAAAGAAAGAGTTATCTGATCCAGTGTGTTTCCCAGATTGCAGTTGGGATATCTCAGTGTTATCTGTGTGCTTTGTAAGGGTGGATGAAGATGAATGGGGCCAGGGCCGGCCCTCTCCACTGCCTCTATTGATTTCTGTATGTCAATCCTCAGGCCGTCATATACACACACTTGAGCTGCAAGACACACACACTGCAGGGGATTGTGTCTCATGGTCAATAAAGTTTGGATTAAATGAACTCTGCAGTCAGCAAATGAGACATGAAGGTCACCAAAGCTTGTTAAGATCTGACCGTTTTATTTTCCAAGAGACACATGGCATTCAATTTTATTTTATGTTATTGTAATGGCGGATTATATCCTTCAAAGAGACTTACATACACTTCAATACCGTAGTCATGCCTACTGAAGCAAGTTGGGCTTAAGTAGCTCTGCGAAGGGACACTTCAAACATGTTGACTATATGGACTGGAAATTGAAAAACTGGGCACCCACAAATCTAAAATGTTTTAAAGATTCTAAAACCCTTCCTCAAAGCTTAACCTTGTGGTATGTTTTCAATTTAGCAAGTTTCAATCATATACAAGTTATTTTTGCACTTAAAAACTAAACCATTAGCTGCATCAGAAAAATAAATTTGCTCATTCTGAAGAATTGTCTGCCAAGGAAAAACCCATCATTATTGGTTGTCTTTAAACATAGTAAAAGATGAAAATGTTCCAGTTTCTGAGGCATTCTTTACAAATTTGAAACTCTTTATTTGCCCGAAGGCTAGAACTTGTGTTGAGCGTTGGCAGCTGCCACTATGGCCAACCGCAGTCTCAACCACCTCATCATGTTCTGTCAGCTTCTGCTTTTGTCATGCATCGTTCTGTGGGCTTCAGTAACACGGGGGTACACTCTGGTGATTGGAGTAAAAGACTGATGATTCAATTTGAGGCTTTCTGACCAAGTGATTCAAATAGGGAGGCCGCCTTAGAGAGTGTTGAGACAGAGGCAATCACTGAGAGCTTGCCTCAGCAGCATTATTATGCAAGCTGTGCTTTAACTGCTTCCATTGGATTCCATTTTATTTAATTTATTATTCTTTTTGTCAGGGTTTGACAGCCTTTTACGCTGCATCATCTCTTAACAATTAATGCTACTTGTCGTTTGTCTTATGGGTTTGATTTTCTGGACAACAAAGCCTTTGATTTTGACAGCCAATGAAAAGTTGCGTATGATAGATTTTCTGCCCAGCACTTAAATTAAACACAGCTTAATAATAAGAGCCGGCATGAAAACACAGATATAAGCAACTGTAATCAATTGATCCAAAGACAATCTGTCCATCAAAATACCCAAAAATGATTTATAACATAGATTTAGATTACTGCCAGCCAAGTAAAAATACTACTAAGTAAAACTTCCAGAGCTTAATTATCATAAAATGCATGCATGCAACTAAAGTCTGCTGTCAGTCTACAAAGCCATTATTTGGTAATAGCTGATAAAGGAACACAAATGCATCTTTCCACACATGCATTGTCTATACCGAGGCACTGCTACTGCATTAACTCCAACTCTTATCAATTGTTAGTTAGGTAACATTGACTTGGTCCTAGTCCTGGTTGTTCACATGTGAGCAAATTCTGAACAATTAACGACAGCAAACACTTATCTTAACAGACTTGTTTTTTTCTCCCAACGTTCACGGCGATAGACTGCAGGCACAGATCATCTAATTAATACAGCAATAGCTTCACTCAATTGAGCTAATCAAATCAATTGTTCACAGTGCGTACAGTTCCACTGAGAGAAAAGCGTAGGAGGAGAAAATGAAACCATGAAAAACAACTGACCTTTCTACTGAGACTGTTCTACATGGACTAACCAAAGAGGCAATATACACATTGGCCATGTTTGGTGGGCTGTGGGTCAGCTTTCTCTAGTTTGAACATAATTTTAAAATCAAGTGAGTTCCAAGCAAAGGAAGCATTTTCCTTCATCGTCATTCTGAATATCGTTTTTTCTTTGATTTAAGTTCAATGTGTAGGTTTTATTTCTGGTTAAAAAACAATAGCTATTTGTCTCCCGTAAGTGCCATACAAGTATTTGCATTTTAAACAGAATCTACTTTGAAAACTGGTACAATAATATTGTTGAAATCCTATTGATAATTTCATTAATTAAATAACCGCAAGACGGTGAACTGGTACTACTTGGCATTTTAATTGAGCGAGAAGCAAAGTAAGTCTGGAATGTTGCCAGGAAGATTTGCATACTCTTTTGGTCTTCTCTCAGATTTGTATTGTATTTACTTAACCGGCTCTGTTTGTTTATACATCCATCTCCTGAAAATACCTCTGACATAACTTTAAGCAAAAGAAAAACCTTTTGTTGTTGGAGCGTGTTGTTTTGAGTTGTTACAGATGGAAAAAGGGGATCAATTCTGATTCAAATTCTGCTTTCATGTCTTGTTTCCTGTTTGACATGCCGCTATGACAGCATAAACTAGAGCTAATGTTGAGGCACCTCCATAGCCGTGTTGTTTGCAACTGCCACACGCTTTAAAAGGGCACAGGGTCTAGTTGGGGATTTTCGATTGGCTTCGAGGGGGGGTAGCTTCCTTTTACAGTAATTGCTGCTATGGCGATTGGGGCTTCAAAGAGAGAAATACTGTCTAATAAATTACCCCTGGACCTGGCGTTTTGTGTGTGTGTTCTCATATGGGAGGAGAGTGTGGTGGAAAAATGGAGGCTGTCAGTCAACCTAATGAGGACCAACCTTCTCAGTGCACACACATACACACACAGAGCGCCAATCGGGCCAGTGGAAGTGCCCTATAATGTGGGTTTCTTTCCAGGACAACAGACATGCTCACTGGATTAGATCTGACCATGGACGCCCAATTCTCTCCATGTCTCTTTCTCTCTGCTTTTCCTTCTCTCGCGTGCCTTCTCCAACCGTCTCTTTTCCCATCCTCTTCATTTTTTCCCTATTCTACTGGCTATCTATTCTTTTATTTCCTAATGTGCTGCTTAACTCGCTTTCCTCTCCTACTCTGACCTACATGTTATGGTGCTGTATTCCATAGCACGTGTCTATAAATGGAATAGCATAGCAAGTATAATCAACCTATTAATGTGATTGTATTAAACCACGCAGTATGACCTGTTGTTGATGGATATCAAAAGGGTAGGCTAGAGGCCTCTTCCTTCATTTTATTCCCACAACATACCAGTAAATGTTTATTTGTAGGAAATACGATGAGATTACACTTTATTGATCCGAGTAGAAAAAAGTGATTTGATTTCAACAGTAAATACAAGTACAAAATGGATTATCATTGTAAATACCCCAGGAGTTATGAAGGGGGCATGAGACAAGGAAGAGAGTGGGAGGAGAATGGGAAGCAGAGGAAAGACAAGGAGAGGAGAGAAAAAATAGGATGTGTGAAAAAGTAAAGGGTCACTTCTCTTTCTCACAGTTCCTTATACAATCCCTGAGGAATGTTCACATCTCCTCTCTCTGCCCCTCTTATTGTCTGGGTTTGTGAAGAGGCTCTTGAGGAGTGTGTGCATGTGTGTATATTGCAGCACTAAGTTGTGAAGTGTGTGTGTGAGAGGGATAGTGAGTTAATTTCTCAACTTTTCTGCAACAACTATTCAGGATATTGTGAAATTCAACTTATTATAGTACATGTTTTTTTACACTTTATGTTTGTAAAATAGCCTATAAATAAATAAAAACGTTGTTTTATTAACTTAGCTTCACAAGGATACTGATACCATTTACCAAGCTAGCTTACTGGCTAAACGCGGTTATGACCTTGCTTTATTAATCCTCATCAACATAAAGGACCAATGTTAGCTAGCTTGTGTTGGTTAGGTGAGTGAGAGAACATAGCTAATGTTAGCTGCTACTCGTAAGACTGTCTCGTACAACACAGCCTTGCTAGTTAGCTGGCTAGCTAGGTAGCATGTGCAGCAATGTTAAGCTAATTAAAGGTTTTTGGTACTCTGCTGTGTTGGCATTAGAGGTTAGTTAGAAATTATACTAAATCACTTTGGAAATGGTGTTGCTTTAGCTAAAATGAGTTAGATGGCTACATTCGATCATAGTTGTTAAGCTTTTAACAAATTAAAATGTTTATTGAGCACTCAAGTCTTAAAACTGCACCTTTTTTGCTTCATGTTTAGTTTGTTGTTGTTGTTTTTTAATATAAAACTATTTAAATAGGTAAAAATAAACAATGAATTAGCATATTAATGCTGTTGAAATACTTTGAAAGTCCAGGTGTTCTGCCTCTCATGTGGATTTCCTGCAATAATAGGCTACCAGGCTGACATCTCTGTGCTCTCCGGTTCATCGTCAAACATTCATGCTCACATATGCTGTTTACAATGAACAGACATATGGTGTGTATGCATAATATGATGACATTTCTCCAGAGTGAGGACATTAAGGGTTCATTATTTCACAAATAGACCAATTTGTGGTCATTCCATTTGGGTAGAATCTTAATTATTATAATTATCATATTATATCTTGGAGTTAGCGAATACAGCATATTTACGCCAACTTCATAGGACATGATTATGGTAAGGTGAATATTTAGTTGTTAGGAGTGGCAATGTGTTTGTGTATTATGTCAATTCCTTTGTGTCTGGGTGTGTGGATGTGTCTATACGCGCATTCACACCGCAGTACTTTTCCCACAAAGGTTCATGAGAACTTAGTTCATGAGAACTCTTTAGTTCTCATGAACTAAGTACAGATCGCGTTCACACCGGAATAAGTCCCTGGGGAAGCCGCTGACGTCACTCTTCTTCTTCTTCTGCTTTGGGTTTACTGGCAGGCCGCAAACCACTTCACGGCGTATACTGCCGCCCCAAAGTCCCCGGAGTTGGGGACTGGCTTCAGTAGAAGCTGCTGGGACTCCCAGCAGCTTCTACTGAAGCCTTCCGAGTAAATCGCCAGAACGCCGACACCTCCTCATCTCCACCGCTCCCATGTTTTATTTTGTGTTGCCATAAGTTAGTCTCTCTGCGTTTCTGCGCTGGGATAATGCTAATGATGCTAATGCGAGGATAATAAAATGGCGGCTTCACAAAACTTTTTGGGAGTTTTACGGGGCGTGGTTTGCAATCCGCCCAGCCAATCAGAAATAGGAACCTTGTTCTCCCACGAAAGTCCCTGCTCTCTAGCAGGGACGGAAAAGGGGGTGAAAAGGTTCTCATGAACTAATTTTTAGCAACCGGCTCTTTTGGTGTGAACGCGACATTTCGGAACTATATCGGAACTAAAGTGGGAAAAGTACTGCGGTTTGAACGCGCCTTATGAGTCACACACACATTGCCAACATTGAACACACTTTCTTCTTTAAAGCTCAAACAGCTTAGTATACAATACATCAACCCTATAGACACAAGTCAAGCATCAACACACACACATCAAGCAACAAATAAATATACATCACTCCATCACCACTGCCCCATCACACAGGCTCAGTCTTGCATTGTGAATGATCTGACAGCGTATTTTGGCAGCAACATCCTCCGAAATGCTTCTTGTCCTCCTATCTATCTCCCATCTCCCCCCCTCTGCATTCTCAGTTCCTCCCCCCTCCCTCTAGTACGTGATATTAAGTGCTGCTAACACTTCTCCCTGTTTAGCCACTTGGCAACGCAGCAACTCATCCATCTCTCTGGAAGTGTTTATCTGCAAGCTGTTTGCTCCATATACTCTTCCACATATAAACATATTACGTATATATTCACATATATGTGCGCAAACACACACAAACACACACACACACACACACACACACACACACAACACCACACACACACACAAGCACTAGTTCTGATAAGGCCTTGCCAACACTAACAATAATGCAACAGACATGTCTTAACATGAGTGTAAACATGCGCATACAAAGAAACAAATGTTTGGAGAAATATTTTCCACACTGGTTTTCGGTTTTAGCTTTTACATCAAATGCAGGCACACACACACAAGCCAAAAAATATGAAGGCACATGCACAAATGTATATACAAGTGTGGCTGAACTTTCACACGCTTTTATGGCATAGACATTAGTATGCAAACATACACACAAACACATTAGAGTCAGGAAGGAATGCCGATAGAAGCTATGGTTGGTTACGCTTCTTAGACTTCCTATAAACAGTGTTAGCCTCAAAGACTGCTCAAACATCTCTTATCGCAGACATGTACACACTTTATACACTAAAGTATATGCACACAGCACTCAACGGGAACATGTAACGCACACACATGCTCGGATAACATTGTCATTGCATTCCACTAATGAAATTAAGCCTATAAATGTAGCGCTCGGTTAGACTGATAAAGCCTGGACTTCCGGCCAAACAGATAGAGGGGGTGTTGGGGGGGAGTCAGAGTGATGCTGTGAAGGCAAACAATATGGTCAACTTTAAGACAGATTACAGGAAGACTGAGGAAGCGCGAAAGAGGGGATGTACGAGGAGGTTATTTGTCAGATCAGCCTCGATTTGCACATCCTCAAGAACTAAAGGGAAACTCCAATCGGAGGCTCTGTTACAGCTGGTGGCTGGCAAAGATTATATGGTGCTGAGGGGGGGAGGGTTTTAATCAAATGACAGACTCTTCTGATCAGCCTTAAATATATCAAAAGTTTTAAAGGACAAGTTGGTTTTATTAGAACTTATTTTTGTAGTTTTACCCTGGTGTGTCATGTCCTTATCTGCTCTTCCAAAATGTTTTTACAAGCATTGATAAAATACTTAAATGAGATACTTACTTAAGTGCTTATTAACCAATATTTGAGTTTGAGTACACAAACATATGCCAGTCTACACAATAAATAAACAATGTGTGAAGTTAGTACACTATACTACTAGTTTTTCAGAGATCCTGCTGCTCTAGATTCAGGCTGAATCACCTAATGTGTGTGTGTGGGTTTGTGTGTGTACGTGTGTGTCTTGTTGAACTGATGGACTGCAAAAGGGCAACAGGCATGTCACTAAATCATTTAAGAGTTCAGGAGTAGAAAAAGCAGCACCCCTTATTTTTCCTTTAGACACAGGCCGAAGGCAAACAAACAAACACGCACACAAAAAACTAGCCATAAATTACAGAGAGGCAGCAAATCATTCCCTCATGCACTCCCGTGACTCAAACAATTTAGTTTGTTCTCTGTCGCGCTCTGCAAATTAAAGTGTGCACAAAAGGCTTTCAAATGTTGCCGTGCATTACATTGTGTTATGAAATGACGTGGCATCAATGCCAAGCTCTCTGGATAATCATCAATTATGCCACTGGTATTTTGCAAGCCTGTCTGAAGGTTGGTATATGTATAGTGTGGAGGCTGCGGGGGCATCGAGGTTCAGTCA